>NC_061103.1:34765657-34793310 GCF_015104395.2 Macrobrachium nipponense | reverse complement strand
GTTGATGCAAACTGTCTGATTTGGGAGGGGAAGGTTGTGTGTTTTTATATATGTTTGTGTGTGTATATGATATATATATATATATATATATATATATATATATATATATATATATATATATATATATATATATATATATATATATATATATATATATATATATATATATATATATATATATAGATATATATCATATATATACACACACATATGTATACATATATAATTTTTTTTTTACACCTTACCATATAATTAATAATATTTTTTTTATATATATATATATATATATATATATATATATATATATATATAATATATATATATATATATATATATATATATATATATACATACATATACATATATATATATATATAACCAACTTACCCTTCCTGCACAAAAGTGTCCTGCTATAAGATGCCTCATTGTGCCTTATGGCTTGGTGAAGATGTCTGGTGACAGTTAGGATTGTGCATGGGAAGGAGAGGAAGGCTCGTCCCTCCATAGCTCCTTCAGGACCTCTTTCCTAATGTCCCATTGAGGTTGAGCTCAGTAGGGAAGATACACTCATAGTTTAGTTAGTAGTTGAGGTGAACATGTAATTGCAGTTACTTGGACAATTAATTAAGAGTAAATAGATCTGAGTTTTCATTTTGTAATTGTAGCATTCTGGGATTGCAGTTGCTGTTATCAAGAGAGAGGTGGATGATCACCTTATCTATTAATGTGTCTGTACATTTTTCAGAAATTGATTTTATCACGTGAGGATTGCCTAGGTAATATGATATTGTTTGGGTATTGTTAATGGTTGTGCTTAATATATTGAAAGCAAGTTAGGAAGGTGCAGCAAAATATTCTAAGTTAAGTGAAGATTCTAACTTAAATTGGTGAACCAGTATAGTAGATATACATTTATGAAAAATTTACTCTGCTTTTAAAAATGAACAGTATAGCAGAACTTCAGGTAGTGGTGACATTGTGAATTTTAACCCAAAAAAGTTGATTTACATAATTTGAATGAGTAATTGAGCACATGAATGTTTAGGAATTTATTACTGAATTTTTTTTTTTTTTTAGATAATTGACTTTGGCCATTTAGTCTTGTCCCTTAACTTAATTTACTAAGAAACTCTGCTTCTTTTGATTAAAGATAAGGTCCGCTAGATGTTTTAAAGGGAAGAGTAATGCCCTTTCTTCAATAGCTTGCTTCAAAACATTTGATGTCGGCTAGATGTTTTAAAGGGAAGAGTAATGCCTTTCCTTTAATTGCTTGCTTCAAAACATTTGATGTCCAGTGGAGTAAGTTTAATCGGGAAGGTACGGTGCATTAAGGAGGGTATGGTGTAATGATGGATACTGTACGAACTTGCATTGACTTATGAAATTTTAATTGTTTTATAATTTTTATTTATTTTTTTTATTTTTTTTGTAGGAAGTTATAAAAATTTAACAGGAAACCAGCTTATTAATCATTTCAAGTGTCCAGTTGAGTGGGATTTTTTTTTGCTTGGTTTCGGCTGTAACCCAAGTATTAATGAGCATTCGGCTAGTTGATGAAGGAAGAACCAGTATAGTTGAAGATAGGTTGTCAAATTGACTCTACTGGTCATCTACATATCATTTATAGACTCAACATCATTTGCATATTTACCTGAAAGTGTGGCAGTTTAATGCAAAGAAATCCTAATTTGCTAATGAGTAAACATTGAAATGAAGGTTGGCTGTTTATCCCACACCTTAGACAGTGCTCCTCAAAAGCCAAGAATTGTGTGTAAGAATTTTACTTCCTTTTACTGTCACTGATGTGTTGCTTCATAAAATGTGTATGAAGGTAACTATGAAAGGAAGGAGATTATAAGTTCATCTTTAGATAGCTCAACCACATGAGTTTAAATGTGGATAGATGAGTTCAGATGGGATGGTACACAGTACAGGGCTGTTACATTGACTTGTGAAATATTTTGTGCTTAATATTGTAGATAAAATATTCTGTGCATATTCCTTGAAGGGTCTGGTAACATGTTTATCACCTATCAACATTGCTCCCATATTTTTCATCTGTTCAATTAGGGGTCCTCTTGAGTTTCTGTAATCTATTCCTGAAAAAGGTGACAAATATATATATTAGGTAGACTGTAGTATAAATGCTTGATTGTCATGCCATTCACTGTTGTTGTCTGGATCCATTATAGTAGATGTATGGACATACTCTTACCTCCTTCAACATTTCAAGGGTAATCTAGAGAATAAGATGTCAGTATTTAGTTTGTTTCCCTATCCCAAGGATGTCTGTGGCATTTGCACCGAGGTTAAATTTATAAATAAATAGCTTTATTTGAAATGCTAAGGATTTCTTAATAAATTTTGACCATTGCAGGTGGCGTCTCTTTTAGTCATAGCCAAGTAAAATTAGGATTTATGAAAATTGGCAAAAAAAAAAAAAAAAACAGGATTTATGAAAGTGTGTGTTTGCTACTATGGGAGTGTTTAACAAGCCCGGAGCACTGAGTAACAATTGAAGATTTTTTTCTCAGTTTGTACCTGCAGCATCATCTGAACTATATTTTACATTTAATTCATTTTAATCTTGTAAAATTATTAAATTTGGTCTTTTGCAGGTTGGACATTATTTTTCTGTGAGCAGTTGTTGTAGTTGTGTTCAAGTTCTAAGAAGTTCTGCGTTGTATAATAAGGTGTAGAGGTAAGGATGCCTATATATTAAGAATAGAAGCAGTCTATAAACATAGAAATACCCGTAGTGATAGTTAATACAATATAATGTTATGGTATAATAGAAATACCATTAGTGAAAAAAAATTTCATAATTGTACACAAATCGCGCTATGAGCAAAACTATTAAAGCTAGTGAGTTAATTTTTTTTTTTTTTCATTGTATTGTACACTAAATTAAATTGCGATGAATTTGGTATATTAACAAATTTTGAAATGATCAAAGCAACACAGAAAATATCATCACTATATGATGCATGAATTCGTAACGCGCGGACATTTGTTGCAAAATGAAGGTAATGGATTGAATATTACTAGACTGTAAGTGTTTTAGCTTACAATTGCATTTTTTGACCATTTCAGTCCAGTTAAAGTTGACCGAATTTCGAATTTTTTCTATCGTGATTTATATGAAAATATTTCAAAACTGATAAAAGCTACAACCATGAGTTATTTTTTGTTGTATTCTACATGAAATTGCTCACATTTTCATATATAAAACTTTATGTAACAGCTGATATAAAACGGTGCAAACATTACAACAAGCTGACAAAAGAATTTCTGATTTTTCGACAGTTACCGTGCAGGCGTAAGGAAAAAGTTTTTTCAAAAATTCACCCTAAATCGAAATATTGTGCTAGAGACTTCCAATTTGTTGAAAAATGAAGGTTAATGATTGACTCTTACTAGAATGTAAGTGTTTTAGCTTACAATTGCAGTTTTCGACCAATTTGGTAGAGTCAAAGTTGACAGAAGGTGGAAATTTTGGCACTGATCATGATTTATATGAAAATATTTCAAAACTGATAAAAGCTACAGCCATTGGTGGTGGTTTGTTGTATTCTACATGACATTGCGCACATTTTCATATAAACTTTATGTAACGGCTGATATAAACTGTGCAAACATTACGACAAACTGACGAAACTCTGATTTTTTCGGCAGTTACTGAGCGGACGAAAGGAAAAAGTTTTTTTTTCAAAAATTCACTATAAATCGAAATATTGTGCTAGATACTTCCAATTTGTTGCAAAATGAAGATAAATGATTGAATATTACTAGAATGTAGGAGTTTTAGCTTACAGTTGCATTTTTCTACCATTTCAGTCAAGTCAAAGTTGACCAAAGGTTGAAATTTTGCCACATCATGATTTATATTAAATATTTTTGGAAACTAATAAATGCTACAACCATAGGTTGTTTTTGTTGTATTTTGCATGAAATTGCACACATTTTCACATAACTCAGACATTTGCGCATGCGCGCCTGGGTAATGCTTGTAAACAAAACAACAGGTTGATCCATGAACTCCACAGGTTGATCCATGAACTCCCAGCATCCCTCAAGGCGCATGATTTAAAATTGTTCGCAAACTAGGCCTATAACTATTTTTCCTTGAATATTTGAAAAAAACTTTTTGTAGTAGACATATCGTATGCCAATTAAGCACCCAACAGACAATTTTAGTCGACATATAATACGTCCAGTCAGCGTTTAAGGGTTAATTATGTTTTATATGTCTATGGTAACTGTTGCAATTATAACTTCCCTTGTTCCTTGCTTAGTGAACATATATTGTGATATTTATAGTTGTTGATACTGTGAATATCTTCTGTCATATCCCTCTAAACTTGATATTGCTGTATCTCCCTGAAATTTTTTATATTTTAATAAACAAGATGTTCATGCAAATGCAATTAATGGATTCTAAGGACTATATATATTTCTCTCAAACTGGTAACACCCAAGTACCCAGTGTCTGACGTTGAGGGACTTAATGTTCAAAGTGTAGATAGCTGTTGTCAACATTCGAAGACTTAGTAGGTTGAAGACTTGAAATGATGAAAGTTGATACGGCAATGATGTTAAGGATTACAAAACATGCATCACCAACTGAGGCTTGATAATACTGTAGTGTTGTGATATGTATTAAGTTTATGATTTTAAAGTGATTACTTTTAATTCCAGTGGTGATTCTGCGTTGGATAAGAGGAAGTAGTGGAAGATGTTCAGTCTTGAAAATAAAAGCGGTAAGGGTGCTAATTTTTTTGTAGTAATTGTTACTTAAGAGATTATATATCTATGACTATTTAAAGGAATCACAAAGGTCACAAATACTTTATTTGGTGTTTGTCAACATTCAAAAGACTTTGTTAGTAGTTTGAAGACTTGAAATGATGAAAGTTGATACGGCAATGATGTTAAGGATTACAAAACATGCATCACCAACTGAGGCTTGGTAATACTTTTGTGTTATGTATTAGGCTATTGTGATTTTAAAGAGAATACTTTTGATTCCAGTGGTGATCCTGCTTTGGGTAAGAGGAAGTAGTGGAAGATGTTCCGTCTTAAAAATAAAAGCGGTAAGGGTGCAAATTTTTTTGCAGTAATAGTTACTTAACAAATAATATATCTATGACTAAAGTAATTACAAAGGTCACAAATATTTTAATTAGAAGTGCTTTAAACTGCTTACATATCCAAGTGTTTGTTAGTGAATACTGCTTAGACAGTATAGTTTACTATTGAAAAGAGAGTTGTTTATAACATGCCAAAAGTTTATTAGTGGTTTGAAAACTTTAAATGATGAAATTAAATACGGCAATGATGTTATGATTACAAAACATGCATCACCAACTGAGGCTAGATAATTTAGTGTTATTTTAGTCAGAATTGGGTTGATGTTAAACTAAAATTCCTTTAAATTGCAGGGTGTTCCTACTGTGGATAAAAGGAAGTCTGACAAATGTTCCATCTAGAAAAGACTATTAAATCTAGAGGTAAGTTTGCTTCATTTTCTATTTATTCTCTCTACAGATTTGTTGTAATCAATCTGATGTTGAAGGATGCTTAACCCTTATGGATGGATAAAAAAAATCAATATGCATCTCCTCAGGCCAGGTAAACTTGAGGTTGGCCAGTTTACCAGAGAAAAAAGAAATCAATGGAAAGAGGAAGCTATGCAAATACCTTTCATGGGAAGTTGAAAACTATTTACAATCCCTTTGGGGCCTCTTTTACAAGCAGTCTTAAATTTTACCAACTTAAGTATGGTTTTTTTTAATAAATCATTTGGTTTTATTTTGTAAAATTATAATTACAGTTCACACTATCAAAACAGATAAGAAATAAAATAATTAACAAATGGTTAGATAATTGTTGAAAAATATTTACATAAATTTACAGAGAAAGAAGATTGTAACTATTTCATATTTTTCTTAATTTTTCTTTGTAAAAAAGACAAAAAGAAAAACCAACAGATCCCCTTGGTATATTTATGAGCAAATTTACAAAAAGACGTTATGCAAGATAAAGACGCAGGACATAATCCCTTAAAGTCAGAGGCAGAATTTAAGTCCTGAGACCCAGATTCTTGGCTTAAGCCAGTGTAAAAGTTGCCATTAGTACATTTATGGCCTATAGAAGGTTTGGCATCTCTCTTCGTGCCAGATTCTTTCCAAATCGATGGCGCTTAATATTGTTCTCTACAGGATCTATCTGTCCACCACCTCGAACCTGTTATTCCTACTCCTGAGAAGGTATCCATCCAATTAGGGTTAAATGTTCAGTGTAGATTGCTGTTGGGGAAGGCAGTTGTCAGCATTCCAATGTTAGTGGTTTGAAGAGTTGAAATGATGAAAATTGATACGGCAAATGATGTTATGATTACAAAACATGCATCACCAACTGAGGCTAGATAATTTAATGTTATTTTGTTCAGGTTTGGCTTGATATTAAACTAAAATTCCTTTAAAACGCAGGGTGTTTCTGCCATGGATTAAAGGAAGAAGTCTGGCATATGTTCCATCTTGAGAAAAGATTATATAATCTAGAGTTGGCCTTCCAAGAAACATCCCAGGTTGAAGAATAATACCAGTTGACAGGTAAGGGTGTTTAGTTGTAACTTTGTATGATTTTAGAAATAGCTTATAAACAGGATATCAGCTGTTAATCATGATGAGCATGTATAATTAGCTTTATTATTGTTGATACATAGTTTGATTTGAAATGGGAGTTTGTATTTTCTGGAAAGTGATACACTATAGTTGAAATCTGATGAATTAATAAACGGCAATGATGGTATGATTACAAAACATGCATCACCAACTGATCTTCACTAATAGTTTCTTGCAATTAATGTTGAGGAATCAAATATAAAGTTTTATTTACATTTTGCAGGAAACAAGAAGTCAAGAGTGCAGTCTTGGCAGTTGTTATATGAGGTGTAGAAAAACATCCAAAGGAGTGTAGCAGTAAGAGGTAAGATTGGTTTTTAATGAAAAAGGGTAATGATATGAAAGGTGGGCAGTTAGTATCTTTACAAATATTTGAATTTGAAGGCAAAGTACAACCAAAGGATCATATAGTTAATGTTTCAAGTTCTGGTTTTACTACCTAAAAACTGCAAACAACATAAGACATTATGGTTTTACATTGCTTCAAATGTGTGTGGTCTGAGATAACAAAACATGGTTTCATGTCCTCTGGCTCACAATGGTTTACAGTTACCAACATTACTTTATGCCATCTTAAGAAAATTATTAACAAGTTTTGCGTAAATATCTGAAATGTAGCATTTGTTTTTGTAATAACATTTTGAATTGAGTTAGGATAACTTAATAAGGGAGTGAAAGGAACATATCGAATGTTAATTAGTTAGCAGTGTAGCCAGGGTTATTCTGTTGTCAGTTTATCAAAGTTGATTGCTGTAAGTGATTAATAAAGGATTGCATGGGTATTTGCTTGTTTATGCAGTTGATGTGCTTTAAAATTTTTATAATCTTAATGATGAAAATGCTTGCTTAATAGTTAGGCTAATGAATGTTTAAGGAAAGGCACTATTATTACAAGCTACTGTACTGAGGTTTTAGTAGATGGCAATATCAAACATTTCCAAAGTTCATGGTCTTTAAATTATATGCTTATTTACAGTACATAGTGATGAGAACTTATAACAGAAATCCCATGTTGGTTAATAAAAGGATTTAATCTGAAAAGTGTTAGGGTAAATGTTATTGATAGCAGAGATTTCTTTTATCTAATTGTCATTTTGTATACAGGACTAACATTGGATGTAACACAAGCCAAGGTCTGTGTTTAATGTAGAAGTAACCCTCCTTTAGATATGTAGTTTTGTGAAGTTAGATTACATCTGTAATTGCTAATGTCGATGCCTTGTAAGGTATGAAATGCTCATGGCTTGGATACTCGGTTGTCGAGGTTCTGTTTCAGCATGGTAATTTTTGTTGTGGGAAGGGGGAGGGAATACACGCATCAGCTTAACCCTGGATGAGAGTGCTATTTTGGTACCCCTTTAAAGGTGCGTGGGTCGAGTCGACCCGAGCCCCCAGAAAAATTGGTGAAAATTCAAAAACTGTAGCTATGCTGTACATTTTAATTTCTAAAATCAATTTCACCATTGCCTAACACTATTGAAAAGATAAATCATACCCATCTACAAATGAGATATTTATTACAAATTAAAAACTATAAAAAAAATTTACGAAAATATTTTTAAAAAATACAAAATACGCTATATATACACACACATTGAGGGAATCCTTCCTAAAACTATTATTTACAGTGACTGCCAGAAAAGGTGTCGGACCCATACAAATTAAAAACTATAAAAAAAATAATTTACGAAAATATTTTTAAAAAATACAAAATACGCTATATATACACACACATTGAGGGAATCCTTCCTAAAACTATTATTTACAGTGACTGCCAGAAAAGGTGTCGGACCCATAGAGGTCAAAATCAGAAAAGAGAGGGAAAAAAGGGTGAAGTTGTTGTTGTTGTTGTTGTTGGTTTTTTTTTTTTTTTTTTTTTTTTTTTTTTTGCGCCAAAAAAATTGTCAAAATTTCACTTTTTTTTTTGGTATTATCTTAGAACGGAATTATGTAAAAACATCTGCACTAAGATGTAATTTACTGTCTTATCAGAAATGTTATTTCTCTCTCTCTCTCTCCTCGTCTCTCTCGTCTCCTCGTCTCTCTCTCTCTCTCTCTCTCTCTCTCTCTCTCTCTCTCTCTCTCGTGTCAATGATTTATTGACATAAGCTGATGTAGTCTGTCACCCGACCACAATTTTTCATCCCCTCTCTCCCACTTTAGTCTTGTCATTTCAAGGTCATCTACATAGCATCTAACCCTTCGTTACATACTCGAGCTTTTTGCCGTAGAGGTGTTGGGAACCTATAAATTATCACCACCACTACTTTCTAATTCCATTAGAAGAGAGTTGATGATGTCCATGTCCAGAGAATACTGCCTGCTGGACATTGTTGGTGAGAAATGCAAAAGCTGAGAAATTGGCATTTGAAGGAAATTGAACCAAATGGTAATATAAGGCATCTCAGCCCCTACCAGTGGCATGCATAATGCATGTACACACACACACACACCATCTACCCACAGTTTCCGACAATACAAAACTATACCAGTGTCAACAGTGTTAGACGAAATCACTACTTGATAACTTTGCCTTTGTATCCCCCACACGTTCAAAAACAAACAATTACTCAGAAAAGGGGGAAGGACAAAGACAAGGCAAATGCAGGTTCTGACATGATTGTAGTGTGTGTTCTGCCGGCCTCTGGCAGGTCGACCACACCCAGATTCCAGGTAAAGGATGATTTATTGGGAAAAATTTTTTTTTTTAAACACTCCTCGGGTCGTGCGCGACCCGTCGCACCTATTCAGGGTTTAATGTAGTTTGGTAATTGGTCTTATAATTGACATTTAACATTTTACCAATGCTCCTTTGCAAAATTCTTACATATTGTTTTGAATTTATTTATAGGATTGGTTTTGGCTTCAGTTAATGTGCCACTGGTTTCTGATGGGAGTCTTGCACATGCTGCTACATCTATTCTAGACAAAGGCAAGTAACAGTTTTAGGGATCTCTCATAGTTATGTAAAACTTTGTTGATGAACAGGTGACAAGGGCAGTCTTGCCATTTATTCACATTGGCCATGATATACAAGCTTGCTCAATGGGGTCAGGCATTGTTGTTGGTCGCATTGCCACCCTAGGGAAGGTCTGAGAGAAGGGACATCCATGCTCTTGCAGGGCAGCTTCCGAGAGGAAGGGCAAATTAACAGAGATGCCTCATGAGGGGATCCTGGCTGGGGTTGTAGCCAAAGACTTCTGTTGAACTTTGATGTGGCAAACAGGAGGAGGTTTTTACCTGGCTTTGGTTGGAATGATTTGTGTCCAGCTAAGTTTAGTTTGATGAGCAAGGTGACTTGTCATAACTCAATTCAGACTATTCTGTGTATCATGGTAAAAATAAGTGAATAGGCATTGAACTGGACCTTGTACACATGATATCTGAGCATTCTTAATTTTGTAATAGTACTGTTGTTATTAGCTTATAAATTGTAAAGGTGTGAAATATTTTGCAGATGGTCAGCTGCTTACAATGAGTGAGCTATACACATGATCTATTGTAGTACAGCTGTCCTCGAGTTAAAGGTTTGTATCTTTTCTTGATAATGTAAAAACCAAGTGTGTGAAATATGTTTATACAAAAAAATATCTTTGTTCATACACGAAACAAACATTTGGTCTTAACATTAGGATTTACTAGCGCCAAGCTGGAAACCGGTAGAATTAAAATTACACTTGTGAGATCCAGGGACTAATGGCATCTATACCAGGTCACGGGGCATGTATACCCAGAATGCCCACGGCTACCTGTGACCCATCAGTTATTTTCCTACCGCCTTTAAGATAAGACTTGTTACTGTCTATCTCATTTAAAGCCGGTTTTTCAGTTTGCCCATTCTTTATCCATTTCATTTTTTTTTTTTTATTTTTCATTCACCTTTTCTTTCTCCAAGTGTGATCAGTGTGTGGTAAGAGTGTATACGTGGTATGATGGAGAATTTTGCCTCAACATCGGGATCGTCTACCGCTTCGAAGAGGAGACAAAGGAAATGCCCAGGAGTCAGTGGCTTCCCTTGTTCTAGGTTCCTAACCTCGGTGTCGACGGATCCTCATCCAACGTGTAGTAGGTGCAGGGAAAACGTACGTACGGTTACTAATCCGTGTTCTGTTTGTCGCGGTTGGTCGGTGGAACAGTGGAAGAAGTTCTATGGGAAAAGCCAATACTAAAGAAAGGGGGTGACGCCATCTTTGGATGACCAAAACCTTACCGGCTTCTTTTGTATCGGTAATAAACCAGGCTGCTCCATATGTTTCTCCACCTGCTTTTGAATTGTCTCATACCCTTCGGTTTCTCCTAGCGGTTCTGTATCGGAAACAAAGTCAGGAGGGGCCTTGGGTAATTTTATGAATAATTTGCACTCCTTTGTTCCCAGCAAGTAGAGGGGGAGATCCGCCATCTTTGTTCCAGGCTCCTGCTACTCAAGCGCATAGGTTAGATGGTACGTGGTCAGCGCTAGGCCTACCAGGCGTACCAACCTTGGATGGTCTGCTTGCGCATTATATGACGTCACGGTTCCAGCAGGGTCCGGCAGCGCTGAATGTTCCTCATCCCCCGGGCTTGCAATTTATGGGAATTAATGCCGCTGCTTCACCATCCCACTCAGTATTTACAGCGATGCAGAACGTGGGGGGTAATTTGGCAGCAAACGTGCGGTTACCAGCAGAAACCTCTCAGTCTCTCCCTACGAGAGGGATGACGTCACAACATACGTCACACTCTGAGATGGCAGGCGTGATGACGTCACAGACCGATTCTCGGCCTTTTTCGCTGCACCCAGACGCTAATACGCCTTCTGATCCGTCAATGCAAACTGTAATGCAGAAGTTACAGGATATAGAGGAGAGAATGAATAAGAGAGACAAAAAGGAAAAGTGTGATTCGCCTTCTTCGTCTTCTTCCTCTAGTTCGGCGTCATTGCTAAGTCCGATAACGTCACGGCGAGCGCCAGTCAAGCGTTGGAGGAGGTTTCGGGAGTTCCTAGCGGATCCTCGGGCCGGCCAGAGGAAGAAGAATCAATTCTCCTCTCTTCGGACGAAGACTGTCATTTCCAAGTCAGCAAGAAGGTCGGAAAATCAGTGGCTATTAAGCACAAGGTTGCCAGACGAAGCCGTTCGCAAGAGTCCGAACAAGCGAGAGAGGTGACGGCCGGCGAGCTAGCGGCCGAGGCGGAGTTGCCAGTTCGGATCGCAAAAACTGCGATACCTCTGGTAAAATCGACGTTGGCGGCGGAAAGGTGCAGAGTAGGATGGAATGCTAGGTCCCCAGTTTTCGCCCAGTAAGGCCCAGTTCAAAAATACGTACGAAGGACGATAAGGCTCCTATTAAAAGTACGAAAAATAGAGTTGGCAACCTCGGCGGATACGTTCGTGGAAGGCAGTGTCCGTCTGGATAGAAGG
The DNA here is from genome assembly GCF_015104395.2 of Macrobrachium nipponense. Lineage (NCBI taxonomy): Eukaryota > Metazoa > Arthropoda > Malacostraca > Decapoda > Palaemonidae > Macrobrachium > Macrobrachium nipponense. The sequence continues at coordinate 34,781,225 of NC_061103.1, read as the reverse complement.
CCGAGGCCGGGCTTGCCGACGCTCGAAAACGATGCCAATGCTAATAAAGACGAAACTTACCTCTGTCTTAAGGGGAGCCTTCATCTTTGAGATCTAGACGAGATTCTCGCTCTAGATCCGTGAGCAGAGAAAGAGTGAGACGTTCTCGTTCCCCTGCTGACTATCTGGGATCGAGCCAACAGCGGCCAGCAAAGATCAAAGAGGGCCGCGGCCGTAGGGGCAGGCGGCCGTGGAATTCCGGGCCGTCTGTCAGAAGATAGAGGCGAGACAACATCTCTCGTGAGCGGAGAGTGGTACACTAGAGCCGGTAGGAAGGAGAAAACCAAGAGTTTCTGGCCTCGTATGCAGAGGTTATTGATTTGATTCGTCAATTCAATAGCCTTTCGGAGAAGACGGAAACACCGGCCAGTATGCTTCCTCCTGGAATTGACATGGCGTTTTGGACTAAAGAGGGATACCAAGGTGTCGTATGAATTGCCTTGTTCGAGTCATGCGGAATCGGTCTGCAACACGTAAACGCAAAGATTGCAGGGAGGGATAATTCCTTAAGATCTAATAGATCATTTAAATTTATTCCCCCTCCAATGATAAAGCAAAGGAAATATTATACGACACCGAAGGTCCCTTTGCTGTTCTAGACAAATGAACCCTAATGTTTGTAAGGTTAAGGCCTGGATTAACCTTGGATCAGGTTAAAATGGAGTGCCCTTCGATGACGTACCAAGAGGCTGCCACGTTAGAAGCAACAGCTTCTTCTGTCTTTCAGGCTGCGTCCTGGTTAGACCTTTGGTCAACAGCAGTGGCGAAAATTGCATCCTCGGAAGCAACAAGGAAAGTAGTGGATGAACCATTGTTCATTAGATTACTACAGTCAGGGTCCAAGGCGATTGCGTACCTGACAAACGTAAGTGCCAATGTTTGGGCAAATAGTCCTGACTAATGAGGAGAGATGCAGCAGTTGGTCTAAGACTCGCAATGTGATTTGGATTCCCTGTTAGCAATGAGGAATATCTTGGAATCGCAACTACTGTTGCCAGAGGTCATACTGGAAGAAGCGATAGATAGAAGAAGGATGGACACTAACGATAGGTTGGTGCAACAGGCAGTTAGGAAAAACCTAAACTAACGTCAAACTATTCCTTTGGAGGGAAGACAACAGCAGATGTCTCGAAAGAAACCAGTGAGACATAGCATCCCTAATAGTCACAAGACCCTCTTCCCCAAAGAGGATAACTCATCGGCCCTTTAACAATAGAAAACAACAGAGGAAGGGGCAATAGGGGAAGGGGGAGAGGCTCAAGAAGATAGGATGGGCGCCTCCCATCACTCGGCCACACCAGTGGGGGGTTGCCTGGCAAATCACTGGAAGGTGTGGCAGGAACTAGGGGCAGAGCAGTGGGTGGTGGATGTTCTCAGGATCGGGTATTTGATTCCGTTCGAGGTAACCCCGCCCCTGACAGATCAACCATTACCCCACGTCACTTATGCCCACAAATCTCAGAAGGCCACTATTCTGCAGGACGAAGTGAAGAAGATGATGGAATAAAGGAGCTGTGCAACAAGTATGCAGTCCGACAAAAGGCTTCTACAGCAGGATTTTCCTGGTACCCAAAGCCAACGGGGAGTGGAGGACAGTAATAGACCTGTCAACGCTGAATCTGTTTATAAGGAAAACCAGTTTCAAGATGGAAACTCCGAAAACGGTTCTACAAGCAGTCAGAATCGGAGACTTTATGCTGACAGTCGATCTAAAGGACGCATACTTTCAGATACCAGTCCATCAGTCTTCAAGGAAATTTCTCCGCTTCAGTCTTGCAGGGAAAGCTTTCGAGTTAAAGGTCCTGTGCTTCGGATTGACAACGTCTCCTCAAGTTTTTACAAGAGTGTTCACCCTCGTGTCGGCGTGGGCGCATGCTCAGGGGATCAGGCTGATAAGATATCTGGACGATTGGCTGGTGATAGCAAGTCCAGGGTGAAATTACTCAGGACAGGGCGGCCCTCCTGCAGCTTTGTCACAGCCTAGGTATTGTGGTGAATCAGCAGAAGTCGCAGCTGGATCCAAGTCAACGTTGGAATATCTGGGAATGGTGATAGACACAACACAAGCCAAAGTATTTCCGACAGACCAAAGAGTAGAGAAATGCAAACAAGTGGTGAATGCCTTTCTGGGAAAGCAGACACAGCCAGCAAGACAGTGGCAGGTGGTGCTGGGAATCCTAACCTCCCTGGAGAAGCTAGTACCACCCAAGGACAGGCTCACACCCTTCGGATCCCTACAATGGAGGATGAAAGGAGTTTTGGTTCACCAACAGTAGATCACCCGTACGAGCAAATTCCCTTGTCGGCAGAAGTGAGGAAAGACTTGCTGTGGTGGGTGGACGACGACAATCTGACAGTGGGTGTCCCCCTTCAACAATCCTCCCCAGACCTCTTGCTGTTCTCGGATGCGTCACTAGAAGGCTGGGGAGCCCATATGGAGGAGTTGATGGTGTCAGCAAAATGGAGTTGCAAGGACAGAGAACTCCATATAAACGTGCTGGAGTTGAAAGCAGCTTTCCTGGCTCTACAAGAATTCAGGGAGAGAGTAAAGGGACACTCAGTGGTATTGATGTCAGACACACCACAGTAGTAGCTTATATAAACAAGCAAGGAGGCCTAGTTTCTCGCAGTTACATGTGATGACAGTTCAACTTCACCAGTGGGCTATAGAGAACCTGGTAGACATCAAGGCCAGGTATATTCCGGGAAAAAGAAACATAGTGGCCGACAAGTTGAGCCGCAGGGATCAGATTCTGGAACGGAGTGGTCCCTACACCAACAGGTAGTGGACAGGATGCTCATGTGGGAAGGACCGATCATAGACCTATTCGCAACCAGGTACAACAAAAAGTTGGAAGTGTATTGTTCAGTAGTCCCGGACGCAGAGGCAGTAGCAGAAGATGCGCTACAACACCCCTGGGACAATCTGGACGTGTACGCATTTCCTCCATTTTGTCTAATCCGTCAGGTTCTGAACAGGGTAATGCGGTCTCAGAACCTCAAGATGACCCTGGTAGCCCCGTTATGGCCGAAAGCAGAGTGGTTTCCAGACCTACTGGAACTCCTAGTAGATGTGCAAGAGAGTTACCTCCTATGGAGCAACCTTCTGTGTCAGCCTCACGTGGAGAGGTACCACCAGTCGGTGAAGTCCCTATCGCTTCACGGGTGGAGACTGTCAAGTATCTCCTCCGAGAGCGAGGGTTTTCGCAGAAAGCAGCAACTCAGATGGCAGGTAATATCAGAAAATCATCTGCGACAGTATACCAAGGAAGTGGTCAGCATACTGTGATTGGTGTCGTAGGGGGAACGTGTCTCCACTCGGTACCACTATTCAGCAGTTAGCAGACTTTCTGATATATCTCAGAACAGAAGAACATATGTCTGTATCTGCAGTGAAGGGGTACAGGGCTGCTCTAGCCTCAGTCTTACGAATGAAAGGAGTGGACATATCGTCTTCATGGGAGTTGGCCATGCTGATGAGGAGCTTTGAACAGTCATGCCCACCAAAGGAGCTAAAAGCCCCAGATTGGGATCTGACCAAGGTACTGAGTAGTCTGACAAAACCCCCTTACGAACCAACAAGGCAGTCCACGGATAGGAGCCTGACCCTGAAGACAGTCTTCTTATTGGCACCCTGGCTTCAACCAAAAGGGTGGGTGGGGGAGCTACATGGCCTCTCATATCTCATAAAGCACTCGAGAGGTTGGAGATCAATGATGTGCGAGTTTGTCCCAGAATTCGTGGCAAAGACCCAAAATCCAACAATAGTAGACGGCAGATTCGACTCCTTTACCATACCTTCCTTGGCAGACTTTGTAGACAACGACAAAGCTGAAATGCTCCTGTGCCCCGTCAGGGCACTAAGGGAGTACTTAAAGAGAACAAGGCACCTCAGGCCGGGGTGCCAGAGGTTGTTCGTAAGTACAGGACGGAACAAGAAGGAAGTGTCCAAGAATACAATATCATTTTGGCTAAGGGAGACGATCAGAAATGCTTATACTGCAGAAGACAGAGGGTCAGATAGCCAGGTGGGATCTAGAGCTCATGACATCAGGGGTGTGAGTGCTTCCCTGGCATTTAAGAAGAACATGTCTGTGGATAAAATTCTGAAAGCTGGCGTGTGGAAGCGCCAAACAACTTTCACCTCATTTTATTTGAAAGATGTTGCCCTAGATCCTTGGACACCTTTTCCTTGGGTCCAGTGGTAGCGGCCCAACAAGTGATATAGTTCATCCAGTGCCCCTGGCGGGTCAGTTTGCGTCTAGTCTAAGATGAAGGTATGAAAGTAGAATGAATGGGATGACTGGTCTTTTTTCTTTACTACTTTCTTCCTACTCCTTTAACTACGGGCAATATGAAGGAGAGTACCGTCATGTGCTGGAACGGACTAGATGCAGGTGAGATGGTCAGCCATACTGTGAAGCTATCTTAGCTGATATACTTTTCAGTAGCAACACACCCCTCTGGATAATAAGGAAAAGAGGGGTGAAGGTGGATCCAGTCGCAAGGGACAAGAGTAAACAGTAGAATGGTATCTACACCCAGTGGGAGGAAACCAATAGATCCGCTTATATCTTTGGTCCTAGGTTCATTGTCCATTCTCTAGAATTTCCCTATATATTCGGAAATGGATAAGGTGGCAAACTCCCAGTCAGTTGTAGAGACTTACCTCCCTCCAATAGTAAGTCTATCCTAATGTTAAGACCGAAGGTTTGTTTCGTGTATGAACAAATACCAAATTTGTAACTAATTTGTATTTTTCATAACTAACAAACCTGAGGTCTTAACAGTTAAAGGCCCACCTCGAACCACCCCTCTAGCAGTCTAAACTGGGTTAGAAATATAACTGATGGGTCACAGGTAGCCGTGGGCATTCTGGGTATACATGCCCCGTGACCTGGTTATTTAGATGCCATTAGCCCTGGATCTCACAGTGTAATTTTAATTCTACCGGTTTCCAGCTTGGCGCTAGTAAATCCTAATGTTAAGACCTCAGGTTTGTTAGTTATGAAAAATACAAATTAGTTACAAATTTGGTATATTTAAAAGTATGGAATATGTTTAAAAATGGCCAAACCGTACATTGGGGGGGGGGGGGGTTGGAGTTGGTAGGCAGCTAACACTGTCATTCAGAAAGATTGAATCTTGGTGTGTATTTTAAATGAATAGAGTTGTAATTGACAAGGGATTTGCTGCAATAGTGTCAAATAGAACTAATTTATGTACAGTGGCATTATCTGCAGTATTGCCTTGTGTTATGAATACATGCCACCTCATAAATTTGTAATAGAGTAACTTTTTGTAACTTGCCGTAAGTGTTATAGAAGCCCTCCAAAATTTTCCCAAATAATTCTTATGTTCAGCAAATTGTTTCCAATTCCACAAGTTAATGTGAAGCTGGTGTGTATATATTGGAATGCTGATGTGGATTCTTTTTTGCTCAGCTGATAAAGCAGCTAACATTGCCATTACTGTCCCTTTTTCCTGAAAATTATTTATTACTCCTACACCAATAAAATTTTTAGTAAATGAAAGGCACAGGAATAATTAATCTGGATAAACAAATTAAAAGAAAGTGTTAGTGGTGATCATCTTCTAAAATGAGTCACTAAAAGTAAATTTATCCCACCTTCAAGTCATCAGATTTATTTGATGAAACAGATTAGTCCCTGATTGTATAATAATTTTACAATGAGATATGACTGGCAAAGTGCAAAAGTTGAGATTTCATAGTTTTCTTAGCAAACCCTCTGACTTAGCCTTAGAAGTATTAAATATTTTGGGTGAATGGTATGGTCAAGTTAATCTTGCAATCCTTATTCAACTTCAATTTTAAGAGATTTACATATTGAATTGGTTGCAGATGAAACTGCATTGTTTATTGAAAGCATGAAATCAACAAGAATTTCAATTATCTCTTTACAGGAGATTGGTTACCTTGTGTAGGCCTTCAACAAATTGATGTCTGCAGAGGTGAGTGAGTTGATAAATTTAAAAATGAAGTGAGAGTAGAGCTTTGATGACAAACCATATTGCTAAGGTCAGTCCTACATCAGGATATTTTGGATGACAAGGTAGCACAAGCTTGCTCAAAGGGGTCAGGCATGAGTTGTGGTCACCCTTGGGAAGGTCTGAGAGAAGGGACAGAAATGCTCTAGCAGGGCAACTTCTGAGAGGAAGGACAGATTAACAGAGATCCCTTGGCTTGGAATGTTACCAAAGACACTTGTTTGTTGCTGTAATGGGAGCAGGCAGGAGGAGGTTGTTCCTTGCCTTGGTTGGAATGATCTGTGTCCAGCTAAGTTGAGTTCAATGAGCAAGGTGATTTTTGGTCATAACTCAATTCAGACTATTCTGTGTTGAATTGTATCCAAAATGTTTTGTTGTGGTGAAGTGGACCACATGTGCAGTGATTATGAGATCTGAGCGGTTCGTTTTGTCCTTTATATTTAAAAAAAATGTTTCGCTTCTATTCATGGTTTTTTTTTTTTTTTTTTTTTTTTGTTTTTTTTTTTTTTTTTTTTCCCTCTAGGTCTTATCATTGGGCAAATGGTTAATGGACGTATGCAGAAATGATTCTCAGGTAGGTTTCCATCACTTATCTTAATTATTTGTGCTTTGTTTTGGTCCCATCCTTGTGTTCTGCATTTTTTATTCCTTCCCTTTGGTCTTTGTAAATGTAGAATAAAACTTGTAATCAACCATAACACTAGTGATTGTCCAACTTCCAACCAGTTAAGATCAAATCCTTTTCTTTCAGTCTTCTGAGTCAAGATATTTAGTCAGTTATAAAACCATAAAGTTTTGTCAAAAGTTCATAAGTGAACCAAATACAGTCGGTCCAAGTATACAGTCCATTTTCACAGACTCATTTACCAGCTACATTTAAGATGTCTGTACTAGTTGATATTTTGAATTGCTGTAACTTTTGACTGATGGCAGAAATTTAGATGCGAGAATGTTGTTAGTCAAACTACAGGAAACAATATTACATGCAGAATTAAATGTTATTTTCAGGGATGAGTGTAGCTGCTGTAAGTTGGGAAGGTTGGATCATCCTGGCAGACAACTCTTAAAAGTTGACAACTGGGTATGTGAGATTTTACCTGTAAAAATACAACTGATAGTTGAGCTTTGATGACAAACCATATTGCTAAGGTCAGTCCTACAACAAGATGTTTTTGGGCAACTGTGTAGCGCAAGCTTGCTCGAAGGGGTCAGGCATGAGTTGTGGTCACCCCTGGGAAGGTCTGAGAGAAGGGACAGAAATGCTCTAGCAGGGCAACTTCTTAAAGGAAGGGCAGGTTAACAGAGATCCCTTGGCTTGGAATTTTACCGAAGACCCTTGTTTGTTGCCTTAATGGTAGCATGCAGGAGGAGGCATATTCCTTGCCTTGGTTGGAATGATCTGTGTCCAGCTAAGTTGAGTTCAATGAGCAAGGTGATTTTTGGTCATAACTCAATTCAGACTATTCTGTGTTAACTGGTTTCCAAAATGTTTTGTTGTGGGGAAGTGGACTACATGTGCATTGATTATGAGATCTGAGCGGTTATTTTTTCTAAAATTTCTGTTATGAAAAAGAAAAATTCGCAGAAGTAATAGGTGTTAATATTTTCAGGGAAATAGCAGCATCAGAAGGGCCATACAATAAGGAAACAGCCTGGTTATGTCTATTTATTATTCTTTTGCTTGTTACACTAATGGATATTTAGAATTGTAAATGACTAGCGTAACACCTTCGGAATAATAAATATATAGCTGTAAAAGCTTCATAAAATGTAACTAAATGTAAATTAGTAGGTGCCAAGTAAATTTCATATGCTATGATTTCTAGTAATAGACTGCAATAAAGGTATGATTCAAGCAAGTTGTATTCTTCACTCTTCACCTTGTACTGCTTTGCGTGAGGTAGTAAAATCTTTCTCAGAAACATGTTACCTGTATATTGTTAAATAATGATGTTACTGTATTTAAAAAAAAAAAAAAATTTTTATTGAAGGTTACAAATACAGGATGAGGTACAAAATGATGCAGGGAAAGAAATGGCTGTGTCATATAGCAATACATTCAACAGAGACCTAGACAAATACATGACTCTGCTCTTAACATGCCGTCCTCACAACTGTCTTACAACTTTGTATGTATAGACAGGACAGGGTGAGAGTGCAAAGCAAGGGGTAATACAAGACCCATTGTAATAGTCTTGTAATAAAGTGGAAGCCAATGTATTACACAAGCGCCTCAGCAGCGTGGTTGGTACGGTATGAGTGTCCCACCTCGGTGGTCGCGGGTTCGATTCTTGGCCATTCCTCTGAGGAGTGAGAGATGTGTATTTCTGGTGATAGAAATTCACTCTCGACGTGGTTTGGAAGTCACTTAAAGCTGCTAAATAACCATTGGTTCCATGCAACGTAAAAGCACCATACAAACAAACCATGTATTACAGGTAAGAACCGTAAGGACATCGCAAATCCCTCCCTGCTAGTAAGTTTGTGAAGACAGTATGGTAGTGCTGCAATATTTTGCATAGCCAGGGATTAGCTTAAAAAAGGAAGGCAAGACCATAAAGCACAAATTTTCAAATGGAAACTAGGAATATTTATTATTTTTAATAGGGGTTTGTTTTTCCAGACCTCTGAGTCACTAGGAATATTTAAGACATTTGATTGAGTACAAGATTTGCCAAGTGATGCCTTACGGTTAACACAAATACTATAAAAACCCTTGGGTTCCAAGAATAAAATCACACTGAATGATGAAGTGACCTGCAAAGTAATAATGAATCTATATGCCTGCACTTCTAGTTAACTTGCAGGTTGCATACAAGATAACTAGTCACCCAATGCATTTGGTATTCCTTTGCGCACGCACAAAAATTTTTTATGAAAAAAATTCTTATGTAGAAATAGGAACCAAAAAAAAGCTAAATTAAGAAAGAACAACTTTATAACAGGAGAAATAACCAACTAAAAAAAATTCAAGGAAACTATGAAAAAAAATTCAAGGAAACTAACAAACAATGCCTAAGCTAAAATGTAGTAGTAGTGAAATGTACTCGCTAAAAGTACAAAACTATAGTTTAAAGGTCATAATTAGGAAAGCGGTTGAATTACAATAATCTGAACAACTTGACAACTTTTAACGCTGTAATCTGTCATCATCTACTGAAACTTTCCCAGGTACTATACTGTCATAGCAAACTGGAACTACTGTTGAACTTGTTAACTGGTGGTTATGGAGATGAGTTAGGGAATACTACTCGCTTGCCCTACACCATTTATTTTTAAAAATTTGTTACTTCCTTACAAACCTACAAACTTTTTTTAGACTACTCCTTTGGTGGGGAGGTTACTAAAATCCACCTATTTAAGTGCCACGCTCGGTTGCTCTGGTAAAAGGATGCCAGAATGTTATGGCCTTTGGTGTGAGTAATTGCCACTATAGAGGGCAGACAAAGAAAACATTAGTTGAACCATGACATCCCCCTTAAAGGAAGCTAAACCAATAGTATATGCATATTCTGGATAATGTGGAGTACAGACAGTTGCTGGGTTACGTTGGGGGTTCCAATCCATCACACTAACCCAGAACATCGCAAGAAAAATGCATACAAATGAGAAATGTAAGTGATGAATACTTTCGTTCTGATGTGTGTATACAAAAATGTCAACATTATGCCTATATTATATGTAGCTGTATGTCATTTTACTATACCTCGGAACATGGAGCCTAATTTTTTATTTTTACTAGTTGCTTACATGCATCCGGTCTCATTACAGTACTTGAAAAGCGAGGGACATCCCTACCATTGTGTGCTCTAGCACAAGTAGAAACCAACATCCTCTTCCAAGGAGTCATTAACTGGTCTGATTACCCCATGAAAACAGAAAGAGAGGGTGTTCCTGTACACCTTATGCTCGACTGTATTACCAAAAAGGCACATACACTCCAGTCTCTGGGAGCAGGTCCTTTGCAAATATTATCTAACGGCAAGAATCACTCTTGGAAAGTGGGAATAGAGAATCTCTTGTCAAGAGCTGACAGGTTCGAAGTTTCCACCACAAAACTTGAAAAAGTAGATCGAGGGATCGACATCCCTGTAAGGGACATCCCTACCATTGTGTGCTCTAGCACAAGTAGAAACCAACATCCTCTTCCAAGGAGTCATTAACTGGTCTGATTACCCCATGAAACCAGAAAGAAAGGGTGTTCCTGTACACCTTATGCTTGACTGTATTACCAAAAAGGCACATACACTCCAGTCTCTGGGAGCAGGTCCTTTGCAAATATTAGCTAACAGCAAGAATCACTCTTGGAAAGTGGGAATAGAGAATCTCTTGTCAAGAGCTGACAGGTTCGAAGTTTCCACCAAACTTGAAAAAGTAGATCGAGGGATCGACATCCCTGTAAGTGCTGAACAAAATGAGATGAGCCACATCAAAACAAATAAGTCCTTAGGGTATGATCCCTATCCAAATCCTGTGCCAGGGACTCAAGAGCCCTAGTTAAGCTACAGAGGATGAGAGGTACATCCCATTCTGAAGACTACAGTTTCTGAGGAGAGCAAACCTGTTCATCAGTATGGATTATTACACTGAAGTGGAGATCCAGACCCTTCAGTTTGAAGATGGGATAAGGGGGAGCATCAGCTTTTCATTGCAGCAACTGAAAGGAGCTTGCCTCAATAAAGGTGTTTGAGGACGTCTTTGATCTGCTGAACAGACATTCCAGCCAAACAGAAAACCCTTCTATGACAGGTAATCACATAGGATGACCCACCTTCCTTGGTATAAATTTGTAGGAGTGACTTCCATGGCACCTTTCTCTTTACTACTTCCACCTCTGCTCTAAGGGCCAGATACTGGTAAATCCAGGGGTATGAGTAGGACAAAGTGTTTGAGATAAGGGGAATGTTAAAACTTGAACAGAATCCTGTCCCCTTCGCAAAACATCCATCAATCTCCTAAGTGAGAAAATGTACACTAAAAGTATTATATAAGCCTCTGAACTTTATTATCTACAATTCTGCACATTTTTTTCAAACCACAAATACAAGTTTGTATTGCAAATGCTTCTCCGTAAAACTGATACTTGTAAATACTGTATGTACAGCTTTAAGCATTCTCCAATACCGTTTGACACACAAAAGGCTCCTACATGCATAATAACCTTAACAAAAGAAGTAATTTTGCTTTTAGACAATAAAAGGCCAGCAAAACCAAGTAAATTTTATTTATAAAAATTCTATACTTCAACAATGTGTATGAATGATCTATTGCATTGGTTGTGTGTTCAGCTCAGCTCTGTAAACATAGGAAAATTGGAAAAAGAACCTGTTAGTAACATGTAACACTATATTGACAAAGAAGTCCTTCACAGTAATTTAAGCTACTTCAAAGTTGAACAAAACCATAATTAAACAATGTTATAATGTGAATGAAAGAAATGACAAAAAATGAAGCTGCAAAAGTAATAAGACTACTTGAAAACTAGTGACAGACTGCTAAGTATAAAATACAACATACATAAACAGTAAGCAATGCTGTGCTATTGAGGATCTTCTCAAAACACTTGATATCTGAATAAGGTTGTGAACCCCTGCCACATACCCATACACTGTTAACATTTTTCTCTAACAATTACTCATTTCGTTACATTCCTTATTCTAGTGACTGTGGGTCATGGAGTAGCAAAATTTGGATGATGATAGGCTGGGGAAATGTGCATAATTCAAAAGGATTTGGAAAAGGAAAATGGGAAAGATCCATAAATGGTTGGAGATTTGGTGGAAAGATGTACTGTATTGATATGTGCATGTATAGCTATGACAAAACAGTAGTATCCAGTAGTGAGGTTTTATGTAAATATCTGTGCTTACAATGACAAAATAAAAAGATGGTTCCTAACCAATATTTGTGCATGAGCCGGGAATGGTCACCTTGCAATCTTTCTATGCTGCCTGATATAACTGATGTGAAGACTGATAGGTTCCTGTGCCAAAATCTGGTTCATCAAATTGAATATAACTAGGGAGAGTTCTCAAAAAAAAAAAAAAAAAATTCACAAAGAAATAGTAAGTGGATACTGTGGGTTGAGTTATACGGGTGAACTGAATATTTACAATAAGTATGACTGAATTTTCAGAACTGAAAGTTTAAATACAATGCAGGATTTCCAATGCACAGAATAGTAGAGTTGAGTTAATGATGTTAGGAAAAAAAAAAAAAAAGATTGGGATCATGATATAGAAGAGCCATAATTAAGAAAGAAGTAATAAAAGTGTAGGAATTTACTGAGAGCCAAATGAAAAAAGATATCATACCAACGACCTGTGGTTAGACATGGGTACCTAAAGATAAAACAAAATGGAGATTCTGAAATACAGTAAACTGAGATTCATAAATGGTAAGCACTGACTACTGTATCACAAGCAAGGAAGTAAATAAGAGCACCATCCAATTTGATTTGATTTTCATTATGATAAATGTAATTATTATATAACGTGCTTGTCCCATTCATTATTAAGACTAGTACCATGAGCATCTTGAATATGATGACCTCTTGTCATGTTACTAATTTCTCTTAAGTACGTATATGAAAAATCCTTAAACTGATTAAGTATATTGTGGTGCTTCAGTCCAAGAATTATGTAGCATAGGCTTGATATTACTTTTTCAATCTATTGTATACAGTTACTTCAATATACAGCACTATGCTATGGTTTTAGGCTAGCGAGGGTTATGCTCAGTCCATGCAATAACAAGACATGCATCTGATGTTCCCAGGATGTCACCATGCAATTTCTGAGGAAAGAAGTTGTCGCCTCAACTTAATGGACAGCTTGGGGACCTGTCCCTTCTGGTAAGTATAACAAGATCCACTAAGCAGTGGAGACTCACTTTTAGCCTCAACAATAGGGTACCCTGGGGCTAACTCTCATAGCAGAAATGCCAAGCAAACACACCGGTGTACATAGTGTATCCTAAAATAATGCATTCATGTGTGTATACCCTGTATACATGGGGGGGGGAGGTGGGGGGGGGGGGGGGGGCATACTGAAAAATGTGTAACACTACATTAATGTATTGTATCAGTACAGTACTGACTTATGTAAGAGAGAGTGAGAAGGTTAGGCCCACAGTAAGTGCATAAATTTGATAAACATGCACAAAGAGAAAAGCGTTGGTTGGTTGTGTGTGTGTTTGTTCACATCTACTCTCAAAGTCACAGCCAGGAAAGCATCAAGCATCAGTCAACATGAGTGAATTTGTCCTTTAATTGACCCTCCACCATCACAGGTACAAATGGAAAGCCCCAATTAGCTAGATATAACCCTATTATACTTGATTAATTTCTCTGGTAAGCTGAGGTACTACTTTTAGTGCCCTTTACTTTTTTAAATGGATACTACATAAAAAGGTTGAGAGCAGCAACTTTTTAAAATTAAATTATATTTTTTACATGTTAATCATTGGTATCACTGAGGACCACCATGCTATTTAATTCACGATTAATTTCTAAATTACAAAAATCTTCCATATTTTACTTAAAGATGAGGGGCCACACTTTATTCTACCATAACTTAAACTACTTCTCTTAGGGTAAAGGATGAACAAGGAGTGTGGTGGTTAAACAGGATGGGGATAAAGGAGAAAATATTGGAAACTGACCTTTCAAGAGTAGTCTTTTACAAAAAGGGAAAGAGAATCAGTGAATCATAAGGTTTTCGAAGCAAATCTCTCACCAGATGGAAAACATATCCAGGTTCAAATCAGGACTAGTATCAATGTTGTTTGTGAATTCTTACCATTATATATATTGTTTGTAGTAATGAGGCTAGGCTTATTATCTGCCCTTCACAATGGAAGGAACCTATTCAGATATACTTTGACTGGTGTAAGGGCAAGAGACTATTTACAACTTGACATCTAGAGAAATAAAACAAATGCTAATATCAGGCAATTTCACAAAGATTTTCAGTTAGCTTATAGAAACGAAATGCAGCAAATGCCTAGCAACCATATACTAACTTTTCTACCTCACTTTCCATGCATTTATTATTTCACGAGGTGACCTGAACCTCAGCTTTTGGTCAGTCACAGACTACTACTACTACTTATTTAGATAATTTTTTCCCTATAAGCCTGCAATGAAGCAAATTTTAAAAAAGGTGCATACCATTACATAAACATGAAACAACATCTGCCATTAAGCATACAGTAGTTACCTCAACTGCTGTGAAAAGTCATCCTCAATATTGTCATCATCCCAGTTGTCTTCCCAGACATTGACATCTTCTGCGTCTTCTTCTGCTGCAGTCCAATCTGCAAAGAGAAAAATTATTAGATTACATTAAATCTACACTAAGCATGCTGTTACCTATAAACTTCAGTGCAAGTCTACTGTGTATTACTTTCAACACAACCTTAATAGGGCTTTCAAGGCTACTTGATAAATGCAAGAAAGTAGGGAAAACAAAAACTGGACTGCCTCAACATAAAGAGGCAATAAAGTAGGTAAGCATCAGAGTACATACTGACTCAACTCATTGGTAACCCATCATTTTTTGTCCTGCAACATGGACTTCGTGTGAGATTGGTTGAATTACGACTATGGTAAAAAATCCTGGTTTCTATTTATAGGGGAAAAAGCACAAATCTTTCAAGTCATTTGAATGTTTAATAGGAATACAAACCAGAACCTTTTTTATTATGAATATTCCTCAGCATGGACTGGAATTGGTCATTGAAATATGATAACCTGGGAGTTATACAGTATTTGATGGCATTTAAGGCCCTTCCCCCACTTTTTCGAAAGGGATTAAAAATATTTTGTGTATTGACACACATGCATTTATTGTTATCAAAATATAAAGCTGGAGTAGGGCAAAAGAAAATTAGACAAAACATATAACTAAGACAGCATGAAAAATATTTTTGATAATTTGGCCTTATTCCCAGTTACAGGAAATTTCAACCTATCCACCTGTACCCCCAGACAACCTAAAAACACGCAACTACAGTACTGGTTTTTTAAACTCAACCTATCAAGACAACATGATTCATAGCCCCAGATTCAGCTGTTCTCTCCCATTCCAGCTTCCTGTAAGGCATAATTGAGGATGGAACCCAACGATTTTAACCAACAAATAAGGTAGGCAGTTTGTTTGTTGTTTAACCAACAAATAAGGTAGGCAGTTTGTTTGTTGTTTTAGATAAAATCAGTATGACGAAAAGTGAGGATTTTGCCCTACTAGCAATAAGGGGTAGTCTAAGCCAGTCCACATGTCCAAAAATAAACATGCCACCCAACATCAAGGCTCAACACCCTAGGTAAGGTTGAGGACATGTTTTATCCTTGGCTTAATTTCAAACATACGTATAATGCCAAAAAAACCATGATTTTCCATCTACATAAAAAGTTCACTGTCAAAACTTTCTTCTACCACTTTGCATTTGCCAAGGCTATAATGTTGATCCCAGTAATTGGCTTTGTGACCGCTTTGTTCATAATAATGTACAGTATTTA
>NC_061103.1:34751444-34765157 GCF_015104395.2 Macrobrachium nipponense | reverse complement strand
GTACAGTATTTAGTCGGGACCATAATGTATTCGGATGGCAGTGTTAGATCACTCTTAAGCAGATGAACATGTTTAATAATTTCCAAAATTCACACAAAATGTACAGGTAGGTACTGGTGTCTTGGCATTTCTAAAGCATCAAATTCATCACATGCTGAAACATGCCCATCATGTGCTTCCATTTTGGAGGCTGGAACAAGAATGAACGGTTGAACTGGATCAAAGTGCAGGTATGCATATGAACCATACAGTTCTCATTGGTCGGTCTGAAAAAATTAGACAACCTAGGGAATGATGTAGGCTAGCAAGACATAAGATTAGCAAGAACTCTGGTGCCATGAGACAGGGTTCATGTTTAATAAAGACTTAGCACATAACTTGCAGTCAATGAATGTATGATACCCTAATTTGGATTTTGTGTAGTTTAAAACATGCTGGGGTAAAATACCAAATGGCCGGCCCCTACCGTAGCGCGACCCCCTTCCAGAAAAAGTACTTTAACACATCCCGTAACCCAGGACAGACATTAGTCAAGAGCCAGCGTCCATCGAAGAAACACGTTGAGACCTCTACTTTCCTCTAGAAGTAAGGTTTTTCTCCCGAGTCACAAATTAAGGTCATAGTAATTTCTGATATTCGGGAAGGTGGTCGCGCAATGTTAGAGGTGGCCATTTGGTAATTAACCCTAACTACTAGGCTAAATTCTACTTTTTTTTTTATTCTTTTTTTATTGAGGTACTGGAAAGGTACCTACCTAATAGGCTACCCAAGGGGAAACAACCGAGTGGACTAGCTGATTCAGTCTTGCCCACTTGTTGATCCACCCTCCGAAAAAGTACTTTTGCTTACTTCGAACGGAGGGTAGACGTCTCGAGGTGCTGCTCCCACCACGGATGACTCATGACTGGTGCCCATCTATGGTGTCAGGACATGTTAAAGTACTTTTCCGGAGGGTGGATCAACAAGAGGGAAAGACTGGATCAGCTAGTCCACTCGGTGGTTTCCCCTATAGCCCAGGCCTATCCCTTTGCATTTTACCTGTATAACTGATAGAGATTAATGAAACGACTCCCTTAGGCCGATTTTACTGAATGAATAGGCGTAGCCTCGGACATGAAATCTTGGATCCTGCAATTCCCTCGGCCTATACAGAGGTCTACCCACCATTTTGCTACATAGCTAGGCCTACAGGGGAATGAGAAAGGCCCAAAATGATTGGTTGGTGTAAAGAATTATTTAAGAAATGGCACGAAAACACTAGATATGGAGTCTGATGGATAACCTACCTACCTAGCTAGGTATACCTAGGTAACTGTCTTGGGCATGATACTGGCCCCTGGGGGTTAATTACAGTCGTCCGAATGAATAGTACCTAGCCTAGGCTATTTCCTTAAAATTCTTGTTCAGTAGGTAAAAATGCATAGAATAACCGCAACTGCCATAGTCTAGGTCGCCGCGGATAAGTACCCTAGATCTACCGTTAAAAGAGTTCGAGGTGGCCTGGCCTAGCCTTCACACTGTCAAAAAGAGACGGCCAATTCGAAGAAAGGAAAATAGTATTTACTAGGTGGCACTATTTGGGGTCATTACCTTCTGCGGGGAATTCCTCAAACTCGTCGTCCTCTTCCAGCAAACCTAAGTCAATTTTAGGCTTATTATCGGCGGGTTTCTCAGTAGACATGTTGAATTGGTGGAAGATGACAAGGCAACAACTTTAGGGCGTCCTCGTGGCGTAGAAATGAATCTTATTTGTACTTTGTTTACCTTTCGAGGAACGTACAAGAACCTGGTCAACAGTTGGCGCTGTTCTTTAAGGCGATTCTAAAATATATTTTTTAATACACTCAATATCGTTATTATTCATTATTTGAGTGTTTCAGGGCTAAATGTTTCATTTGCTATACTTTTAAATAATTGTAAACAATTAATATGAGCGACTAACTCCTATTCATATTTTCTGAGTGGTCATGAAAAACATAAGTTTCATCTCAAATAATCCTAGTAACATTAGTTATTTCTGTATTTAAAGCTCTATTTTTATTTTACCTGCTTCTATAAAGTAATTATGACTTTTTATCGGCAACCTAACTTTTTAATTTTGCTTTGTCGCTGATCACGAGTAACCGAGCAATTACGTAAAGGGTGATTTGTCAAGATCCGAACATAGAGAACGGAGCCACAGAAAATCGACTTCTTTATAGTGCAAACTGCAGGTTGGGTTTACAAATTCTCTTCAATATCCTCAAAAGTCTCTGCATATAAAATAGATGCCTTGATGTCTTACTTATTACAAAAGAATAATTTAAATCAACAGGGCAAATCAGGCCAACCTATAAGTGAAACAGATAGTATACAGAGTAAATAACAATAACGATTTCGTAAAGTCTTACTCGTTCGTTACTCTATTCGTTCTCTTATATAATGAAACGGTTCTGTGGAAGGTCAGCCGGTTCATTTTAATAAGTACTACATTATGCGTGACTAGTCCGTACATTCTATATAGAACTTGTTCACATATACTTTAGTGAAATGACGTAGACAAAATCTGAAATCAGCCATTTGATGATTGTTGGAAGCACCCGAATACGGCCATTTAGAAACAGGTTCTTGGACTATGCATTAAATTAAGAAGTGTAGTAGTAGCAGTTGTCCGATGATTCTCAGTCTAGACGAACAGTTTAGTAGACAATTGGTAATTAAAATCTACCTACAGTAGACGATTGGTAATTAAAATCTACCTATTGAGGACGATTGGTAATTAAAGTCTACCTATACTAGACGATTGGTAATTAAAATCTACCTATAGCAGACGATTGGTAATTAAAGTCTACCTATAATAGACGAGTGATAATTAAAATCTACCTATAGTAGACGAATGGTAATTAAAATATACCTATAGTAGACGATTGGTAATTAAAATCTACTTAAAGTAGACGATTGGTAATTAAAATCTACTTAAAGTAGACGATTGGTAATTAAAATCTACCAATAGTAGACGATTGGTAATTAAAATCTACCTATAGTAGACAAATGTTAATTAAAATCTACCTATAGTAGACGATTGGTAATTAAAATCTACCTATAGTAGACAAATGTTAATTAAAATCCCCTATAGCAGACGATTGGTAATTAAAATCTACCTATAATAGACGATTGGTAATTAAAATCTACCTATAATAGACGATTGGTAATTAAAATCTACGTCTAGTAGACGAATGGTAATTAAAGTCTACCTATAGTAGACGATTGGTAATTAAAATCTACCTAATGAGGATGATTGGTAACGAAAATCTACCTATAGTAGATGATTGGTAATTAAAATCTACCTATAGCAGACGAGTGGTAATTAAAATCTACCAATAGCAAATGATTGGTTATTCAAATTTACCTATAGCAGATGATTGGTAATTAAAATCTACATATTGTAGACGATTGGTAATTAATATCTACCTATAGTAGACGACTGGTAATTAAAATCTACCTATAGAGGACGATTGGAAATTAAAATCTACCAATAGTAGACTATTGATAATTAAAATCTACCAATAGTAGACTATTGATAATTAAAATCTACCTATAGTAGACGATTGGTAATTAAAATCTACATATAGCAGACGATTGGTAATTAAAATCTACCTAAAGTAGACGATTGGTAATTAAAATCTACTTATAGAGGACGATTGGTAATTAAAATCTACCTATAGTAGACGATGGGTAATTAAAATCTACATATAGCAGACGATTGGTAATTAAAATCTACCTATAATAGACGATTGGTAATCAAAATCTACCTATAGAGGAAGATTGGTAATTAAAATCTACCTATAGAGGAAGATTGGTAATTAAAATCTACCTATAGAGGAAGATTGGTAATTAAAATCTACCTCTAGTAGACGATTGGTAATTAAATCTACCTATAGAGGAAGATTGGTAATTAAAATCTACCTATAGAGGAAGATTGGTAATTAAAATCTACCTATAGTAGACTATTGGTAATTAAAATCTACCTATAGTAGACGATTGATAATTAAAACCTACCTATAGTACACGATTGGTAATTAAAATCTACCTATAGAGGAAAGTGGTAATTAAAATCTACCTATAGAGGAAGTGGTATTAAAACTACCTATAGTAACTATTGGTAATTAAAAATCTACCTAATAGTATTGATAATTAAAATAAAACTATATAAAGTACATTATGGTAATTTAAATCTACATAGTAGACTATTTGTAATTAAATCTCTATAGTAAGACGATTGGTAATTCAAATCTACCTATAGTAGACGATTGGTAATTAAAATCTACATATAGTAGACGATTGGTAATTAAAATCTACATATAGCAGACGATTGGTAATTCAAATCTACCTAAAGTAGACGATTGGTAATTAAAATCTACCTATAGTAGATTATTGGTAATTAAAATCTACCTATAGTAGACTATTGGTAATTAAAATCTACATATAGTAGACGATTGGTAATTAAAATCTACCTAAAGAGGACGATTGGTAATTAAAATCTACCTATAGTAGACGATTGGTAATTAAAATCTACCTATAGTAGACGATTGGTAATTAAAATCTACCTATAGTAGACGATTGGTAATTAAAATCTACCTAAAGAGGAAGATTGGTAATTAAAATCTATCTATAACGCTCTGTAGAAAAGTCACGCTCCTTGGAGTGCATCTTGTATTGACTGTTTTCATTCTCGTACTTATAAATTTCATAGCGTGTGTTCTGACAATAAAAAAACAAAAAACCTACGATTTATTAGACACATAAAATCACGCGTGAAGTTCATTCCCTTGTAGAAAGGACAAAAATATAATCATAAAATGTGAACTACTACAGTATTTTCGCGCCCATAAAAAAGGCAGCGAGGTAATGGGAGCTCATTTGCCATTCTGGGAGAGAAAAAGCAAAATGTCCTCTGCATGAAATACAGAATCTATTATATTCTTATTTGCTTTTGAAATCAGAGTAAAGAAAGAAAGAACTACAACTTGGAACGCTGTTTGACGGACGAGTGCCTTTCCCTGGCTACAGTATAATCATGTGATATTCAATGAATCACTGTGGCATTTTGGTATATAAAGGTGAAGCAAGTCCTTGGAGCCCAGCCGTTTTCGCTTACTCGGGGAGTAAGCCTACAAACTACTTTGTTGTTATTGTTGGAGGGGGGTAGGAAAGGTCTATGGCAGAGACTAAAAAGTCTGAAAAAGGTGTTGTAGGATAGGATATTTATGATTTATTTATTGGAATGAAAATGTGAAAAATAAATAACGTGCATGTTAAACAGCAGAGATAAATTATTTCCAATAAAATATAGAGTATTTATTTTAATTTTCGTTGGTGAAACCAGACTCTTTTTGAAAGTAGATTTTAGCAAGTTTTAATATGCTAAAAGTTCGGAATATGACGTTTATAACTTATGAGTGAGAGGAAAATCTTGCACGCATTCCAAGTAAGCTGGAGGTCGGACCACGCTTTGTTATGGTAATTTTCTCATTACCTGTCGTTGCCTGATTTTCTGGCTCTGTATCATGATCAGTTACTGCTGCAGTGTGGGGTCTGCAGTGGGGGGTTGAAAACAACATTCTTAGGAATCTTGAATTTCAGGTCAACGACCCCTTTGGTGTGCTTGTTCCATCTTAAGAGGTTTCATCTACTGAAATAATGTATAAATATTCCATCTAAATCTTTACTACTGATGTACTGATTGACTGATGAATTGATGAAGTGTAGCACACCAAATTAATACATTTAAGTAAGCCTATTTGGAAATAATCTGAGTAATGATAGTGAACTGGTGACTCAAACTGTTTATCAAAGGAATAACTTACATTCTGCAGAAAGAGGAAGAGGTGGGGCACATCAATTTGAAAATACAAGACTAAGCAAGAATAAAAATAAAATGGTTTTACAATCAGTAATATTTTTGGTTGCTTCAAATACTTACTTATATTTCTCTCACTATTTCATTGGGTGATAAATATACATTATATATATATATATATATATATATATATATATATATATATAATGTGTGTATAGATTTTATATATATATATATATATATATAGAGCAGAGAGAGAGAGAGAGAGAGAGAGAGAGAGAGAGAGAGAGAGAGTCGCTTTTGATTGCATTTCTTACGACTCTCTAACAAACAACTACTAAATCTACTTTGTCACATAACTTTACAAGAGGAGTAAAATTCATCACTTTGCGATTTTCACTTTTGACATCACTTGAACTGAGCTTCACTTTCTAATGTGATTAAAAATACTATTTTTTTTGTGGCACCTCTCATTCCCCCACCAAAATGTTTTTTGATCTCTGAAGAGAACTGTCGCCGAGTGATACAGGTGAGGCATCAGGTGTTAAGATGATTAATGCGTCCTCTTTGCCTCCCTACCTGACATTCCATAACCTGTCCTATTTCTTGAAAGAAAGAATGAAAAAATGCACATTCAGTCTAGGACCAAGTATAAGTATTTCAAAGACTGACTCGCAAACTGATTACATCAAGGTCTGATCTACAGTTGGTCTGTTCCCCTGCCTGGACTCTTCTTATGATTTGTGGCATCTAAATCCTGATTGTTCATTGGAAATGGAATATAAAATTTGGGCCAAAGAACATGGCGCTGGGACCTTTGAGGTCATTCAGCGCTGGAACTGAGATTGATATTAAAAAGTTCTGAAAGGTGTAACAGGAGGAAAACAAGAGGAGAAAATTGTTGGGAGAGGGTGGAGAGTAACATGGAATATGAATGAAGGTAAAGTAAAAAGAATGAAAGGGGTTGCAGCTAGGAGACGAAGGGACGCTGCAAAGAACCTTAAATAATACCTACAGTGTACGACGTGAGGTGCACTGACGGCAGACCTCCCTACAGGGCTGATTGTTAATGAACCGACTTCATGGAGCTATTTGAAAACCTCCTCCAAGATCCAGTGGACGAAACAACAAAAAACAACTATTGTTTAAACTTAAAATGGTATCAAGCAGTCTCTCTCTCTCTCTCTCTCTCTCTCTCTCTCTCTCTCTCTCTCTCTCTCTCTCTCTCTCTCTCTCTCTCTCTCTCTCTCTCTCTCTCTCTCTGCTGAAGTAATGCAAGATATGAGTATGGATACAGAATAAGGAAACAACAAAAGAACAAGATAAAAGTATGGATGCAAAGATACTCATTGATACTACAAATGAGGCAATCAAGCAGCACACATACGAAGAAATAAATTACGACTGAAAGAAAATCCCAAAGAGGCTCTACCCAGATGTGCACACTGATGGGAAGGAGGAAAAAAATAGACAAGAAAGACAAAAAGTCTGCAACCTTTAGAAAAGAGGGAATTGCAGATTCGGAGAAAGATGTTACTACAAACACCCCAAGGTATGTCACAACTATGAAATCTATGGTAAATGTGCATACCTAGACGGCTATGAGGATGATAGCAGAGATCTACATCCAAAAATATGCAAAAACCTAAAAGAAGGAAAAGGATGTAAGTTCGACAAAAAATGTAAATATATGCACCCTGTAGCCATGAATCAAAATCAATTAAGTAATCAATCAAATAATAAAATCCAAAAATAAGAAAGAAACAAATAAAGAGAGGAACAAAGAATATGAGGTGAAGGAAAAAAGCAAGCCATCATCGCAATATGGAGTGTCAGCAAAGAATTTCCAAGCCTCAGCTCCAAGATACAGCTCAAGAGATAAATACTGTATTTTCGATGCAAGAGGATATTGCAGATACGGAGAAAATTGCAGATTCAGACACAAAATGAATAATTATGATGAAGGAAGATCAAATATTATGGAAAAGTTGGATTTTTTAATGTTAGAATTTCTGGAAATGAAGAAAAGAACAACATACCATAACAGGAAAGAGACGTGGGAAAATCCTTATTATTACCCATATTAAATGAAGGAGAAAACACGCAAACCATCATAGTGATGAATGCGCAGTATCTCAAAAAGAAAAATTGAGTACTTAGAAGAACTAACCCAAATTGAAAAGAAAATAGATATAATGAATATAAGTGAAACCTGGTATTCCCAAGAGACTGGGAATGATGATCAAATAAAGGGTTCCAAATTTATAGATCAGATAGAAAAAAATAGGAATCAAGAGGGAACCGCGATATATGGGAAAGACAAAAAACAAGGAAAAATATATGAGAAATATAGTAACTCAGAATGTGAACTGATAGCGGTAGAATTTGAATCTGAAAAATTAATGAACATAGTAATATGTAGACCCCTAATACTAAAGAGTTTGACACAATAATAGAAAAATTGGATGATATATGTAGAAATCACAAGGACTGGACTATTCTCCTTTCCGGAGACTTTAACATTCCTTTCGTAGACTGGAAAGAACGAATAGGAGATTGTAGTTGTATTTATACATATAAAAAAGAGAGTAATAGTAGTGCAGAAGATAAGAGGCAATTCGAAAAGCTATTAGATATGCTACTAGAATACAACATTCAACAAATAAATCACCTGCCAACAAGAAAGGAAAATACTTTACACCTAGTATTTGTGAACGAGGTGAATTATGTTAAAGAAATAATAGTTTATAATGCGAGTATTTCAGACCATAATGTGATAGAATTAACAGTCCATTCCAAAGCAAGTGAAAACAGAGATAAGCAAGAAATGAAAAAGTGGGAAGGATATGGAAAATACAACTTCTACAGTATAAATATAAAATGGTCAGAAATAAATGAAGAATTAAACAAAGATTGGGATAACATTTTCGTAAGTGATGATATAAAGGTAAATACGGAGATATTATATAAAATATTAGAGATAATAGTGGATAAATATATACCGAAGAAGAAAAGTAAACATCAGTCATGCAAACCAAGAGACAGAAGGATCTTGTTCCAGAAAATCAGAAAGTGGAAAAAAGGTCTTGCAAAAGAAAAAATGCATGGAAAGTGATCGAACTAAAAAGTAAGATAGAAAATGCAGAACAAAAGATTATACAATCAAAAGAAAATGAAAAACGGGACATGGAAGAAAAAACGCTAGTAAATATCAAGCAAAACCCC
The DNA here is from genome assembly GCF_015104395.2 of Macrobrachium nipponense. Lineage (NCBI taxonomy): Eukaryota > Metazoa > Arthropoda > Malacostraca > Decapoda > Palaemonidae > Macrobrachium > Macrobrachium nipponense. The sequence goes on along the minus strand of NC_061103.1, from coordinate 34,756,093 downwards.
AAATTATTGTACTCTTATACGAAAAAGATGAATAAAAGAAGAATAGAAATAGGCCCTCTAAGAATTGAAGGGAGATTAACGAATGAAAAAATGGAAATGTGCAACATATTGGCAGAACGATATAAGAGAGAATTTACCCCTAGAATTGATAATGAAGCTAATGATATAGAAGTAAGGGATGAAAATAGTGAATATTTAGCAGATAGATATTAATAGCAGACATAGATATTAATGAAGCTGATATTGTGCAGGCTATTAATGAAATTAAAAATGGAGCTGCAGCAGGGCCTGATTGTCTCCCTGCTATTTTGTTAAAGAAAGTAGTTCATACTATCACAAAGCCACTTGTAATATTATTAAGACAAAGTGTAGATACAGGAAAGATTTATGATGAGCACAAATTAGCATATATTACCCCTACTTTCAAAAGTGGATCAAGACTAGAGGCAAGTAATTATAGGCCTGTGAGTCTAACATCACATATTATGAAAGTGTATGAAAGGGTAATGAAGAAAAATATTATGAAACATTTAATAAAAAATAATTTGTTTAATATAGGAAAACATGGTTTCGTACCCGGAAAAAGTACACACACCCAACTGTAGTCCACCATGAAAACATATACAAAAATATGAAAAGCAGAAATGAAACAGATGTGGTTTATCTAGACTTTGCAAAAGCTTTTGACAAGGTAAATCATAATATATTAGCGAAGAAAATGAGAAAACATAATATAGTGGATAAAGTAGGAAGATGGTTAAAAGAATTTTTACACAACAGAAAACAGATAGTTATTGCAAACGATGAGAAATCGGATGAAGCTAAGGTAATATCCGGTGTGCCACAAGGTACAGTGTTAGCTGCATTACTGTTTGTTATTATGATTGCAGACATAGACAGTAATGTTAAGGACTCGGTAGTGGGTAGTTTCGCCGATGATACAAGAATAAGTAGAGAAATTACTTGTGATGAAGATAGGAACGCGCTACAAAGAGACTTTAACAAAGTATATGATTGGGCAGAGGTAAATAGGATGGTATTTAACTCTGATAAATTTGAATCAATAAATTATGGAGACAGAGAAGGAAAGCTATATGCATATAGGGGACCTAATAATGAGACAATCACAAATAAGGAAGCATAAAGACCTTGGTGTGATGATGAATAGGAACATGTTATGCAATGATCAATTAGCAATTCTATTGGCAAAATGTAAAGCAAAAATGGGAATGTTGTTACGGCACTTCAAAACAAGAAAAGCTGAACACATGATTATGCTTTATAAAACATATGTTCGTAGAATTCCGCTTGAATATTGCAAATACTGATATGGTACCACACTATCAAAAGGATATTGCACAAATAGAGAGTGTACAAAGGTCCTTTACAGCTAGAATAGAAGAAGTTAAGGATCTTGACTACTGGGAAAGACTACAATCCTTAAAATTATATAGTGTAGAAAGGAGAAGAGAACGCTACATGATAATTCAGGCATGGAAACAGATAGAAGGAATAGCCGAAAACATCATGGAGCTAAAAATATCAGAAAGAGCAAGCAGAGGTAGATTAATAAGCCCAAAACTATACCAGGAAAAGGAAAAATAAGGAAAGCACACAGGACATTAATCCCTACGCACCAGCATCGATATTGCAGCGTCTATTCAATGCGTTGCCAACTCATCTAAGGAATATATCAGGAGTGAGCGTAGATGTGTTTAAGAATAAGCTCGACAAATATCTAAGCTGCATCCCAGACCATCCAAGATTGGAAGATGCAAAATATACCGGAAGATGTACTAGCAACTCTCTGGTAGACATTAGAGGGGCCTCACACTGAGGGACCTGGGGCAACCCGAACAAGATGTAAGGACTGTAAGGTCTGTAAGGTCTCTCTCCTTTTTTATAAAAATGGAAAAAAGGGAGATGGATTATTTCATAAGGGATACAAACTCACTCTCCCGAGGACTTTCAAATTTCTCATTAAACAATGATCTCATTTTTCACAACTACGTCTTACCACATCTTTGGTATCATCATCATCATCATCCTTTTTGCAAACAACACATTCATTACTGTGTGATATTGCATTTTTTTTTCCAATTTGGCGTCAATATATCGTTTTTTTCCTTTTTGAAGTTTTAGTACAATACAGGATCCTGGTACAATCATTTAAAATAAAACATTGCAATTAGCGATTTTCAATCCTGATTTCATACACATTACACCAAGATACAGTAGACTCTAACGATAACTAAGAGAGAGAGAGAGAGAGAGAAGAGAGAGAGAGAGAGAGAGAGAGTTAAAAATGAAGATAACATTCCTAGATACACAGGAAATAAACTATCTGCTGAATAAAAGGAAAACATATACAAACTTCCGCTTCCTTTCCGGAATCCGAAACAGATGTTGAATAGTCTAACAATTCTTAGTAGGAAAATGGAAGTGTATATTTGAAGATATGTGCTCATGAATGAATGAATGAGAGAGAGAGAGAGAGAGAGAGAGAGAGAGAGAGAGAGAGAGAGAGAGAGAGAGAGAGAGTTACAAGGATTAGGATGTCTCAAAAATTTGTTATAGTCCACCCGAGGAGACATCGTGTGCTCACTTATTATCTCTAGGAGCAGGTTTTACTGCTCCTAGAGATTTTGCCTAGCTTTCTTTTAAACTCTTCCAGAGAGAGAGAGAGAGAGAGAGAGAGAGAGAGTTTCAATCCAAGCATACCACAGTCACTGAAGAATAAATGAACTTGTACAATGGCATGTTAGGTACCTCTTATCATCATCAGCAACAGCATACAAAGAGCGGGCAATTTCGCCTGGGTTTTATTACAATGTCAGATCCAGAATCGAACAAAATATAAAATAGGCCAAAGGCCAAGCGCTGTGACCTATGTGGTCATTCAGCGCTGCAACTGAAATTGACCGTTTAAAGGTTTGAAAAGTTGTAACAGGAGGAAAACCTCGAAGTTATAGTATGAAGCAATTGTTAGGAGAGGGCAGAAAGTAAGATGGAAGAAAGAGAATATGAACGGAGGTCCAGTAATAGGGATGAGAGGTTTGCAGCTAGGGGCCGATGGGACGGTGCAGACAACCTTAAGTAATGCCTACAGTGCACCACATGAGGTGCATCGACGCCACTACCCCTCTACGGAGTGAACAGAATCCGAAATTATTTGACAAAACTATGTACCAATAAAATTTCAATATGGATTTATCACAGTACAATATTCCTTCCATAATTTCTCTCAGTCTCTGCTGGAATTATACCACCTTTATCAAGATTTACAGGACCTCAATCATAGGCCCATATTGAAAACAAAAGTCCCCAAGGCGTCAACTGTGTTACTGTCGCCACCACTAAACTCAATCAATACATAAATAATCTATGTTCCGGCAAACCTCACTGAATAGAAAACTTTCATTTTTTTATATGCCTTTAGGTGAGGCCTGGAGCCACTGTCAGGAAATTTTCAAAGGTCCAATACTTTTCAGGGTACGACAATAGCAATTCTGTAGAAACCTGGATATATCTCTCCTAAGACTCAATATTCATGAAAATGAGGGGAGGGACTCATCTGAAGCCGCAATCATTATCCCATGGTGAAACAATTCACCAAACAGTGCCACACAAACCAGACTTATTGTCAATTCTTTTAGACCTGACAGTTCCTGAGGACACAAAGAAATCTTTGACAATCTCATGAGGAATATTCAAAATGCACTCCACCAGAATGTATCAAGAGTATACAAACATGACGAAATAATTTTGGAAATATTTTTAAGACGGAGTACGCCGAAGAAGCCCAGGAAGGGTACTCAAGGACCTCTTCCCACAGGATATGGCAAGCCTCTCCTAAACTGATAAATGTAGGTTGAGTAAAGAGTTAAAGATGATGTAGGACTATTCAGGTTCATTGCCTCATACCTACAATTTCCTCAGAATACCTGAGGTTTGTTTAGTCTGGTGTATGCCACATAGTGACTGAAGTTTGGGTGTTGCTGAACATAGTATTTATAGCTGAAATAAGAAGGTGGGTACCTCAGACTGGAGTAGATAAAGCTTGAGCTATAAATATGAACTGGGTTACTTGTCACTTGTGAGATAGAAGAAGACTTTGGATTCAACTTTCACCTTGGTGGGAAATGAAGTCATTGCCACCTCAGATCTGGAAACAGAACGCCATCAAGAGGATGCTCAAGGATTAGTATACCATAAATAATGAATTGTCCTTAAAGATGAGGTGAGATTTCTTAGAGTTGTCTCTGAGTCAATATCTAATCTTTCGTCTTCTGATAATGTTTCATACATCCATATGCTGAGCATATGATGATCAGACAAAAACATCTGAGGAGTAGCACCTAGCTCTTACTTCTTTTGGATAGAGTTAACTATGACTGTCATGTTATACTTCCATCAAATGTTACTATTGTACTGACTCCAAAGCCTTAAAATTGGACAAATATCAAGGAGAGAGTTTTGCATCTTCCAAATTTATTGAGAAAGACATTGTGAAGTACAAGAGCTTTTGTCTGCTCAAATCCTTGACACTAAAAATTCTCATTACAAGCTTCTTACAAAAACCATGTGAAAGTGAGGATGAATATCAGAGAAAGGCTTGAGAACAAAAGGAATTGGGTACAACATAAGTA
>NC_061103.1:34741444-34746444 GCF_015104395.2 Macrobrachium nipponense | reverse complement strand
CGCCAAACAGTACTGTTCAAAGTATTTATCTACATGTATACCATATACACAGATACCATACATGTATATATATATATATATATATATATATATATATATATATATATAGTTTTTTCACCATTCAGCTTCGTATAGAATAGTGCAAAAAGACGCTCGCTCTAATATATATATATATATATATATATATATATATATATATATATATATATATATATATATATATACACCAATTAAGACGGGGGAAGCAATTACAACGGAAATGCCTATCTAATGGCTCCCAAAAAGCTCCTGCTGAATGGAGGGATTTTTTCTATTACGTAATGTCACTTTCTGAAAAGGCAAACAGAGATAGTTGTTCACGCGGATAATCCGACAAGACATAACGTCAATGGTAACGTTAAGAAAACCTCAATTAAGTTAAGAAAACCTCAATTAAGTTAAGAAAACCTCAATTAAGAAAACCCCAATTAAGTTAAGAAAACCTCAATTAATTCGGTCTTGAAGCTGAATTTCACGCTAATCTTCATATGCTTTATTCGGTTTTGATGTGAGAAACTAGGAAACTGAAGTCTTCTCATTTTAATTGGGTTACTATGTAAATTTCACAAACAAGTTCTGAAAATATTTCTATTTTATAAACATTCTCATCCGGTATAAATGAAATACCAAAATTCAGTTATTCTTAGATGACAGACATAAATAAAGTCTAAAAATGTGGAGACATAATCAAGACCAACACCAAAGGGCGTTGGATGGTTAGTGCTTTCAAGTTGGAAAGATAAAAAAGAGCAATGAAAAAGGTAATAAAATATAAAATTTAAGCCTAAGACTAAGCGCTGGGACCTACGCGGTTACTAAGCGTTCATAGGGAAATTGAGAGTGAATGGTTTCAAACGTGTAACGAGAGGAAACACGTCGCAGTTCCAATATGAAACAATTGTTACGAGAGGGTGGAAAATTAGATGGAAGAGAATATGAAAGGAGGTACAGTAAAGGGAAGAAAAGGATTTGCGGCTAGGGGACGAAGGGGCTATGCCTAAAAACCACAGCGTGAGGTGCACTAACGATCGCGCTACCCCTCTATGGAGATGAAAAAGATAGGCAGTTTCCATTTTCAGTTTCCAATCCTGACGGGTGGGAGGGATACGCAGTCTATTAAACTTTCGAAGTATTGTTACACCTACTCTTGTAGAGAAGACACCCAGGTCTCCTTTTAATGAAAAAGTAACAAACCTCAATTTTGAGATAAAACTTTACTTGGATTGATAAGCAGAATCTTTTAAGGGGTTTCCTGACATGGGGCAGAACATTTGCAAGCCCATGGAGAAGAGTCAACGCAGTGCTAAAGATACTGTATAGAAACAAGCTTCGTCTAAATAACCAATACCGTTTTCTTTGAAGGCATTGAAATGAAGGTTAAACTGTGACGAAATGAGGGTGTGCACGTTGCAAAGATCTAGCTGAACCACAAACACGAACAAAGTAAAAGCAGCTTTGAGATGTTATGGTAGCCGATTCTCACAGCCATCGACAATCTACGATTCTAACAGGTCTCGGAGCCTAATGAACTATTTACCATCACTGAGAGAAGCACTACAATTTTAGGCATAACATTGTATTAATGACACTTCAATGTCAGATTTGACAGACAGACGAATATACGACTGTGTGCCTTGTGCTCCTCTTGAATAATTTCGAGACGCGAGAGAAATTGGTGACAGGGCTCTAAGTCTAAAGGATATCCTGTACTGATACAGATACATCATATCCGTCCTGTACAAAGATGCCTCCGGTTTAATTCCTATGTGCCAATGTCTATATCGGGATAGGCGCTTCCAAAAACAACACCAGAATAACAATGAGCAGAACACGATAACATTATCAAAATTATACTTAATAAGTATTTGAAAGTCTTCGGTTCATTCATCAGTATTATATAGGTGATATGTCCAGTTACATGATGTTTATTCTGCCTTCAAGGGAGCTGAACAACTGGAGAAAAGAAGCGTGCGTTACTACCATGCAGGCCTGAGCACCGACATACGTGTGATGCTCACAGCACACCGAGAGATAGAAAGGGAAGTCTCCGATAATACCGCTGATAAGACCGTGCCAGTGCGTTGATAACGTTCTTTTCGGGAGCGCCACAAAACACATGGGACTGGCGCATGCGTACACACGTACGAACGCTCTCGCCTCCTCACCTACCGCCCATAAATCCACAGAGCGATCCCTCGCGCTCTCTCTCTCTCTCACAGTCGTAGTAGTAGTCTCTCACTCTCAGTCAGTGTTCCCCTGGCGGTCATCCCGGGTACTAGATTGGAAGTCAGGCTGCGAAGGGCGGAACTTATTTTCGCGTCGCGTGAATCGGTACTATATGTTCCTCGAGGTGGAATTGACTCACATAACCACTATGGATTGAAGCACTTTTTTTATATATAAATTTGTGCATGACTCGTTGTTTTTACGGTGGAGGAATCGTGCTTGGCAGCATATTCCGATAGTGCATTTATGATGAAAACATTCAGTGAACAATTCGCCCTGTGATGTTTGGAAAATTAAGAATAAAAAAAAAAGAGCAAAAATGCTTATGAACAACTATTTTATCATTTTTGTGATAGCATACACTTGTAGATTATGAATAATTATAATCTTTTTCTTTAAATCGTTATTTGTGAAAAAATATCATTATTTCTTTTCACTGTTATTTGTGACAGCGAGTAACTAACTGTAGAACGCCTCTCAGTCTAACCAGTCGTGAATACTCATTACTACACCTGCAAAAATACGCTGATTATGCAAACATACGGACGGCAACTAAACACGTGTTGAAACAAACACTTGCTATTTTGCTTTAATGAATAAATAAACATGCAATTTGCGACGAGATGACGAACATTTGTGGAAGTTGGTTAGCATTTTTAATGCGAAATTAAGTAATTCTACCGAATTAATTGCTATAAGGTGAGGGCAAGTGTTTCACGGTAAACAGACATCTAGACTGGAGGACGAAGTGACAGATGAGAATTCTGACAGACGGTGAAATGAATGTGAACGTCAATAATGCTTTAAAAAAAAAGTAGAGCAAATAAAAAAAAAATCTAGGTAAGAAGAAGAAAAGTGTTAAAGTTTTCCAGCAAACAGAAAAAAAACGACAAAAAATTAAAAGGATGACGACGCTTTTTATGACTCAAACATTGCGTGTGAGTTTTTTTATTACTATTTTTTTTTTTACCGAAAGTTTACCGCCGTGAATTACAAACATTAACTTTTGCTGACTTACTTTTGTTCTTTTATTTGCAAAACATTTGAGTTAATGGTTAGTGGATATTTCAAAAAACGTGAACATGCATTTTTATAAAACAATTTCTTTCCATACTTTCTTCTCATACCGTTGACAGGAGTTCGTGTGTCCACGTCATACGTGGAAGAGAAGGAGAAGAGAGAATAGAGAGAGAGAGAGAGAGAGAGAGAGAGAGTAGACTACGATAAGAATTCCTGCAAAGATATCCTAATCAACAACCAGTTCCTAATCTACGCTCCCTCTCTCTCTCTCTCTCTCTCTCTCACTGTACACACATACATAGACGCAGCCGCATGAACCCACATGTATACAGTATGAGAAGGTAGTATGCCAAGAAATTGTTTGATAAACATGCCAATTGAAACATCACTATAAAGTCTTGGAAATCAATGACATACAATACGCTCTGTGTTCTTCGGTATTTTCTGAGGTCCGAATCTCACATCTACAAAACAATATACTTATATATATATATATATATATATATATATATATATATATATATATATATGTGTATATATTACATATATATATATATATATTAGTATATATATATATATTTATATAACCATATAATACAATATATATATATATATATATATATATACTATTATATTATATATAGCAGGTATCATTAGTCACTACGAAGACCCAATAGGAGATCTATTTTATTAACCTTTGCTCTCTTAAAGAGAAGGTCAGCGGGCTAGCAAATTGATGTAGCTACTTGTAGAGCCAATAAGGAGGGATATCTATAACTGAAGAGAGAAATTTGATAAGATTGGCAAACCTCTTGACATGTTTTAATATGAAGACTGGATGTCAAAGATTATTTTGAAGTCTGTTGCGCATGGCATTAAAAAAAATTAATTTACTTTTAAAAAATTTTTTTTCCTGACGTTAGGTATATATATATATAATATATGTATCTATTATATATATATATAGATATATATATATATATATATATATATAGTTATGAGACCCGCCGTTAGATTCCTCCCTCAAATACTTATACACCACATACACTGCGCCACTCACCTCTATCTCGCGCGCAGTCTTGCATATTACGGACCTTTCATCACAGCCGAACCTGCTTGTCATACCTAACCGGCAATCTCAAGGTTCCTCTCCTTCCTCTCCCCCGCCCCCGTATGTTTTCCAAGAGAAAAAAAAGAAGGATCTTACTCTTTCTTTGTCTTTCTCACTTTCCCTTACTTATTTTTTTCTTTCTTTCTTCCGCTTAATTCCGGCTAAATTCGGATTTCGGATGCTTGGTTGCCCCCCCCTCCCGGCATCTGCATAAAAATTCGTTTTTTTTTTTTATTGTTGACAGACAATTATAATCAATCCTAATGAATGGTCATTATGGTTTCTGACAATTTTGGCAAGAAGTTGGCACTGCAGAAAAAGCAGTGCCACTATTGTTATGCCAATGTTACAAAACAAGCGTTAAATATACTTTTAAGTTCCTTTTCTTTTCGTCTTATTAAAAAATCAGCATCCCTCCTACCACACTCAAAAGTCGAAAGATACCAAAAAAAATTCTTTTTCACTTTCAAAATAAAGCGAACGTGGATACATTCTTACGAGAAACCTGAACATGACTGACAAGATAATTATACAAGGTATTTGCACGGAAACAATGCTCTGCAATACATGCACCGAATCTGGATTGAAAACGGCCAAAAAGAAC
>NC_061103.1:34728944-34731444 GCF_015104395.2 Macrobrachium nipponense | reverse complement strand
CACCTCCAAGTAACAATGAGAGAACCTAAAGATATCTAACATATATTAAAACTATCAAAAGGATGTTTGCTTATTTCGACTTATTCTCATAAATGATTACTAAGGAGACTTCTCACAGCAGAGGAATTAAAAATATCATTTCTTTCTTTGGCCTCAATGGATTTTTACTTCGCATCATTTTTACACAATTTCTACAGGTCTCGATTTCGTAAGATCCTATGAGAGAGGTCTTTATTTCGTAAGATCTTGTTAGAGAGGTCTTTATTTCGTAAGATCTTGTAAGAGAGGTCTTTATTTCGTAAGATCTTGTAAGAGAGGTCTTTATTTCGTAAAGATCTATAAAGAGGAGGTCTTTACTTCGTAAGATCTTGTAAGAGAGGTCTTTATTTCGTAAGATCTTGTAAGAGAGGTCTTTATTTCGTAAGATCTTGTAAGCGAGGTCTTTATTTCGTAAGATCTTGTAAGAGAGGTCTTTATTTCGTAAGATCTTGTAAGAGAGGCCCTTTATTTCGTAAGATCCTATAAGAGAGGTCTTTATTTCGTAAGATCTTGTAAGAGAGGTCTTTATTTCGTAAGATCCTATAAGAGAGGTCTTTATTTCGTAAGATCTTGTAAGAGAGGTCTTTATTTCGTAAGATCTTGTAAGAGAGGTCTTTATTTCGTAAGATCTTGTAAGAGAGGTCTTTATTTCGTAAGATCTTGTAAGAGAGGTCGCGATTTCGTAAGATTTTGTAAGAGAGGTCTATATTTCGTAAGATCCTAGATCCTATAAGATAGGTCTTTCTTTCGTAAGATCCTATAAGAGTGGTCTCGATTTCGTAAGATCTTGTAAGAGAGATCTTTATTTCGTGAGATCCTATAAGAGAGGTCTCGATTTCGTAAGATTTTTTAAGAGATGTCTCGATTTCATAAGATCTTGTAAGAGCTGTCTCGATTTCGTAAGAGAGGTCTATATTTCGTAAGTTCTTATAAGAGAGGTCTTTATTTAGTAATATTCTATAAGAGAGGTCTAGATTCAAGTCTCGATTTCGTAAGATCTTGTCAGAGGTGTCCCGATTTCGTAATATTCTATAAGAGAGGTCTCTTACTCCGTAAGCTCCTATTAGACTGATATTAAGAATATATTAATGGCCGCAATTATGAGATAATGTGACCCCTTGCCAAACGCCTCATACGAAGTGTACACTATGGAGAAATGCAAAAGGTCCAATTGCTGACAGAGTATCATCCCAATTAGTCAACTAATTCAACCTTGAGAATACCAAGATTCGTTTCCAAAAAATGGGAGCTGAAGAACATACTTTTAGATACTTTAGAAAGGGAAGAAGTGCTGCAAGTTAGGAATATATACATCCTGGACATAGCACACTAAAATGCACACAAACACACACCAAGTGGGATGTTAAGGCACTGTATTAATAGTGTGATGGCCTAGCTGACCAGGGTTTGTAAGGTATGCATGAATGAGGGAAAGGTTCCACAGGAATAGGTGGGAGGAATGAGTGTTCAGTTTTATCATACTTAAAAGAAATTATGGGGATGGTTGCACACAATCAAAGGTGTTCATGTCAGTTACAGTGACACCCACAACCGAGAACGTGAATAAATGAATTCCTGGCACTAGTTTAAACTAATCTGTGGCGCCAGTTTGTGGGGTTAAATCAAACTAGTTTGTGGTGCTGTTTTGTGGGAATAAATAAAACATTTGTTGGAGGTTTAGTCTTAAAAGTTTGGTTGCAAGATACTAAATGATGCCGGAAGACGTTTCTGTATAACACCACCTTAAGGGTCGGATACATAGGGCGAAGAATTGTACGAAAGGAAGGTCTTAATATCTAGGCTTAAATGCGTGCATGACTGAGGTGAGTGTAGCAATGTGTGTGTTGGGGGGGGGGGGGGGTGTGGGGGGTGCGAAGGTTCATCAGCAGTTTTAGTGAACAAGGAGTTCATCAACGATTCATTATATATATATATATATATATATATATATATATATATATATATATATATATATATATATATATATATATATTAATCCATTAAAAAACAAACAAACGTCTTCCTAAGGCACAGAGGAGTAATTATAGAAGGTCTCACCTTCGTCTACTTTCCTTACCGCTCCCTTAGCGTACCTATGATCCCAACTCCACCCCACTCTCTCTCTCTCTCTCTCTCTCTCCTTGCATTATTGATAAGCTCGTCATGGTCTGCGACGAGAGAATAAGTTGACCGTTGCGTGTAGCGGTTCTCAATCCAATTACTCCCTTCGTGCGTAAATTCTATAAATAGAGTATCCCATTTGCTTATTTCGCTAACATCAGAGCACATCTATCATTTACATAAAGCACACTTGCATGCATACTTCACTGCATACTTTTCACACTTAACCCCCCAAACTAACTTTCTTACACGAGGAATAAAGTGAGGAATAAAAAAAGAACACAATGAAGGTAAAGAGGCTTTTTTAAAGTCGTACATTTTCCGAATGTCAACATTCGCT
>NC_061103.1:34686444-34726444 GCF_015104395.2 Macrobrachium nipponense | reverse complement strand
AACGTTGGTCATTAACTTTTGAATTACTGTACTACGTAAATAAAGACTTCACATCCGGAATGCATACTTGACTGATAACGCCAATGGGTACAGCGATTGACTGATTGATATATTGTCACTAAAACTGGCGCCACAACATCTAGTAGGTTACTGATGTCGAATGGGTCAAGGTCAAGGTCAAGTTGAGATTGCAAGGTACGTGCGAGACATGGGCAGAGAGAGAGAGAGAGAGAGAGAGAGAGAGAGAGAGAGAGAGAGAGAGAGAGAGACGTAGCTTTTGGGAGAATGGACCCTTTGCTTTGGGCTGGAGGAGAGAGATGCTCAGCCATGTTGGAATGTTCTCGTAATCACTGCTGCTAAATGGCTACATATTCTTTCGGGATAAGCCCGAAATGATATCAACTTGCAAAGAAAACTTCCACATGGCAGAACACACGAACACACATGTAAAAAAAATAAATGCACAAGAAAGCTCTTGGTTTTCAATTACCAGAGAATGCCTAATACACAAATAAATAAATAAATAACTGAAATCTATACGCATTGGTTCGCCTAAATGTCAAATAGGCCTCTCCTCTGTCGATGAAATATCTCCATTCTCAAAAGCCATAATGAGAAGAGTTTCAACACATCCGTTTATAAGATACCAATTTTGGCTCCCAAATCTCATCCTTTGTTTCTATTCAGACCAAAAGCAGTTTTATTACTACCTTGACCTAAAGAGGCTTCAAAATTTTATGCTCGAACTCCGTTGATTTGGAAACAGAATTTGACTTTTTGAAGCAGTGTTTGTTTGTTTGTTTGTTTGTATGGTGTTTTTACGTTGCACGGAACCTGTGGTTATTCAGCAACCGGACCAACGGCTTTACGTGACTTCCGAACCACGTCGAGAGTGAACTTCTATCACCAGAAATACACATCTCTCACTCCCCAATGGAATGCTCGAGAATCGAACTCGTGGTCACCGAGGTGCCACGCCAACACCATACCAACCACGCCACTGAGGCGCTTTTTGAAGCAGTGTCCAGACCTCCGTGACTTTAAAACAACAAATGTAGATACGTCTGTGAGGAGAGAGTTCCAGGTTTTTCCAATACCTACAAAGGCCTTATTAAGTTGACAAAGCACCTGACGGAATTTACCCTCCAACAAACATCCGAGTAATTTTAAAACCGACGGCCACGATGTAAAGTTCCTTAAAAGTTCAAGGCTGTAGTCCTCTATTGTTTACAAATAGAAGTGTCATTGCTGTTAAGTTGTGTACAAGGGAAAATCAAAGAGGCAGTTTGGAGCTCGCATCTGTGAACAGACTTGGAAATCAACTGAATTTCAGAGTTTCCTAGGCGGGGGAGATTGTAACCACAGACTGACAGGCTCAAACAGGCTCTAGGACCACATAAAACGCAGTGTGCATTGGTCTGCACTACTGAGAGGTCACGCTGGGTTTTCTGTCCGCTAGCTTCTGTGTTTGTGTTAGTATTTTTTTTTATTTTTTTTTTTTCATATTATGGGAAGTACCTTTTGAGGCAGAGAGTTTTGGAAAAGGGGGGGATTGATATTCTGACATATGGTGAAAGGGTGCATGGGCCAAAAGAGTTAGAGAACCACTGGTATATAGTCATTTGTCAACACGCTGAACAACATTAAGACCATTTGATAGATGTGGTGGTACTCCTTTTTAGTCCTTAAATGCATACAGAATGGAATGAAGCTAAGATTGGTCAAGTCTCTATAAACCTTAGTAGACATAATCTCTCTCTCTCTCTCTCTCTCTCTCTCTCTCTCTCTCTCTCTCTCTTCTCTCTAGAGTTATGAAAAGTATATATATAGAATTCTTGTTTTTAGATTTCACAATCTTTTCTCCCCTACCTCCCTCTTTGTGTGTATATTTTTAGTGTTTACTTTCATGCATTTCCATTTTCATTTGCTGACCACATACATTACTATTTCACTATACGCAAAAAATTCAGTCAAACCTAAAATTACTCGTCAAAATCTGATCCTTCTCCTTTCAGAGTTCAACTTAAATCCGGCAGTAGATTAATATAGAATATAGACTTTTGGCCAAAGGCCAAGCGCTGGGACCCATGAGGTCATTCAGCACTGGGAGGAAGATTGAAAGGTGTAACGGGCGGAATATCTTTTGCAGTTGCGCTATGAAACAACTGCTGAAAAGGGTGGAAAGACAGATGGAAGCGAGAATATGAACGGAGGTACAGTAAAAGGAATGAAAGAGGTCGCAGCTAAGGGCCTAATGGACGCTACAAAGACCCTTAAGTAATGCCTACAGTGCCCCGCGTAAGGTGCCCTTACTGAAGGCACTACTATCCCCCTATTGAGATAAATCCTGTATTAGGTTCTAGACTAACTTTCAGGTGGGGCGCTCATAGGGTGAAGGGGTTGTGGGGTCACTCCAAGGGTCACCGTAGGTCGCTAAATTTTGCCACGGCAGCAGAAGTCAATGTTTTGCCTTCGCTCTCCAAAGCATGAAGGAAATGTTTGCCAAACACAAAAATGTTTCCCAAACACAAGAGTCGAAAACTGCAACAGAGAGCGCTTGGCTAAACATTCACTCGTACTCATGGATTAACCATAAAATGAAGTCAATGGAAACGTAATTCCGGGAGAGAGAGAGAGAGAGAGAGAGAGAGAGAGAGAGAGAGAGAGAGAGAGAGAGAATATTAAAGTACCAAATATGAATGATATTTGGGCCACTGCTATTATATAAGAAAATAATTTTGAATTTTTAATCATGAGAAAGAAGAGAGAGAGAGAGAGAGAGAGAGGAGAGAGAGAGAGAGAGAGAGAGAGAGAGAGAGAGAGAGAGAGAGAGAGTATTAAAGTACCAAATATGACTGATATTCAGGCCACTGCTAATAGGAAAAAATTTTGAATTTTTAATCATATTACAGAGAGAGAGAGAGAGAGAGAGAGAGAGAGAGAGAGAGAGAGAATATTAAAGTACCAAATACTGACCTGATATTCAGGCCTACTGCTAAATAGAAAAAAAAAATTTGAATTGTTTAACCAATTATCAGAGAGAGACGATGAGAGGGGAGAGAGAAGGAGGAGAGACAGATGAGTGACGGAAGGGGTCGACGAGTAGAGAAGAGAGACCGAGAGGAACGGATCAGAGAGGGAGAGAGAGAGGAGGGTGAGAGAGAAGACGAGGGGGGATGAGAGAGGAGAGAGCGAATAAATTAAAGTACCAAGAAATGACTGATTACCTGCGGTCACTGCTATTTTATATAAGAAAATAAGTTTTTGAAAAATTTTTTTTTTAATCATATGAGAGAGAGAGAGAGAGAGAGAGAGAGAGAGAGAGAGAGAGAAGAGAACCAGAACATTAAAGTACCAAATATGACTGATATTCAGGCCACTGCTAATAGGAAAATAATTTTTAATTTTTAATCATATTACAGAGAGAGAGAGAGAGAGAGAGAGAGAGAGAGAGAGAGAGAGAGAGAGAGAGAGAGAGAGAGAGAGAGAGAGAATGTCAAAGTACCAAGAATGACTGATATTGAGGCCACTGCTATTAGAAAAATAATTTTGAATTTTTAATCACGAGAGAGAGAGAGAGAGAGAGAGAGAGAGAGAGAGAGAGAGAGAGAGAGAGAGAGAGAGAGAGGGAATATTAAAGTACCAAATATGACTGATGTGAAGACCGTTGCTATTACGATAATACTTTTTGAATTCTTGATAATATCGTCAACAACAATTATGCCTCGGCCCCTTCTTGTGTACTCAGCAAATATTCATAACAGCATTGAAAAAAAAGTGGTTTAGTCATCAGGAAAACATTCCTAAGAGAAGGTAGGCAGACAAAACAAACCGTGTCTACGCAAAATAACAGGGGTGGGAGAGGTGTGTGTGTGTGTGTGTGTTTAAGACTTAGTTTTGTAAACACGCCGGTGTTTCCGTTCATTCAGCTAGAAATGTTTTTATTTTCGTGTTGCATGAGGAGGGATCAACATTCGCATGCCAGTACAACTGTTTCGAACTGACGACTGAGTGACAGTTCTCCTTGGCAGCCTCAAAACCCGTTGCCACAGTTCTACTTGGCAGCCTCAAAAACCGTTTTCACAGTTCTCCTTGGTAGCCTAAAATCAGTTGTCACCTCAAAAAACAGTTGTCACAGTTCTCCTTGGCAGCCTCAAAAACAGTTGCCACACTTCTCCTTGGCAGCCTCAAAAACAGCTGTCACAGTTCTCATTGGCAGCCCTCAAAAAACAAAGTTGCCACAGTTATCTTGGCCAGCCTCAAAAAACAGTGCCCACAGTTCTTCCTTGGCAGCCTCAAAAACAGTTTTTGTCAAAAACAGTTTCCTTGGATGCCCAAAACGTTGCCACCAGTTCCCTTGGCCAGCCTTCAAAAACAGGTTGTCACAGTTCCTCCTCTGGCAAAAAGCCTCAAAACATTTGCCACGGCAGCCCAAAAAAAAAGTTGTCATCGTTCTCCTTGGCAGCCTCCAAAAAAACAGTTGCCACAGTCTCCTGGAAAACAGCCTTCAAAACCAGTTGTTCCACAGTTTCTTCCTTAGGCCAGCCTCAACAACAGTTGCCACGCCCAGCCTCCAAAAACACAGTTGTCACGGTTATTCCTTGGCCAGCCTTCCAAAACAGGTTGCAACAGTTCCCTCCTTGGCAAAAAGCCTCAAAAAAACAGTTGTCCACGGGGTTCCCCTGGCAGCCTCAAAAACAGTTGCCACAGTCTCCTTGCAAGCCTCAAAAACAGTTGTCACGGTTATCCTGGCAGCCTTCAAAAACAGGTTGCCACGGTTCCTCTTGGTAAAAACCTCAAAAACAGCTTTCCACAGTTCCTCTTGGCAGCTCAAAAACAGTTGTCACGGCTCCTTCCTTGGCAGCCTAAAAAACAGTTGTCAAAAACGGTTCTCCTTGGCAGCCTTCAAAAACAGTTGTCACAGTTCTCCTTGGCAGCCTCAAAAAACAGTTGCCACGGATCTCCTTTGCAGCCTCAAAAAACAGTTTTCACGGTTCTCCTTGGCAGCCTCAAAAACAAGGTTGTCACGGTTCCTTCCTTGGCAGCCTAAAAAACAAAAAAGTGTCACAGTTATCCTTGGCCAAGCCTCAAAAACAGTTGCCACGTCTCTCCTTGGCACAAGCCTCCAAAAACACATCAAAAAAACAAGTTGCCACGGTTCTCCGTTGGCAGCCTCAAAAACAGTTGCCACGGTCTCTCCTTGGGAGCCTCAAAAAACAGTGCCACAGTTCTCCTTGGCAGCCGAAAAAAAAATAAATAACAAACGGTTGGTTTCCACAAAAAAAGTAATCCTTCCTTGGCTGCCTCAAAAACAGTTGTCACAGTATCGCAGTGGCATAGCCTCCAAAAACAGTTTGCACTGGTTCTCCTGGCAGCCTCGAAAACAGTGCCACGGTTCTCCTTGGCAGCCCCAAAAAAAACACGTTTCACACAGATTCTTGGCAGCCTCAAAAAAAACAGGTTGTCCCAAACCCGTTCTCCTTGCACAGCCTCAAAAAACAGTTGTCCACAAGTTTCCTCTTGGCAGCCTCAAAAACAGTTGCCACGGTTTCTCCTTGGCAGCCTCAAAAAAAAAACGGTTCCCACAGATTCTTCCTTTGGCAGCCTCAAAAACAGTTTGTCACGGTTCTCCTTAGCCACAACCAAGCTTCAAAAAAACACAGTTGTTACCAGTTCTCCTTGGGCAGCCTCAAAAACCAAAAAATAGCTGCCACAGTTCTCCTTGGACCAGCCTCAAAAACAGTTGTCACGGTTCCTTTCCTTTGCAGCCTCAAAAACAGGTTTGCCAACGGTTATCCTTGAAAAACAGTTGCACAGTTCCTTCCTTGGCAAAGCCTCAAAAAATAAAGTGTTTGTCCACTTTCCTTCCTTGGCTTAACAGGCCTCAAAAAAAACAGGTTTGTCCACGGTTCTTCCTTGGCAGCCTCAATCAAAAACAGCCTGGTGCCAAAAAAACGGGTTATCACTTGGCCAGCCTTCACAAAACCCAGTTGTCACGGTTATCCTTGGCAGCCTTCAAACCAACACCACAGTTGTCACGGTTCGGTTCTCCTTGGCCCACAAGCCTCCAAACATCCCAAAAACACAAAAACACGGTTTACGGGTTTCTCCTTGGGCCGCCTCCAAAAAACAGTTGTCACAGTTCTCCCTTGGCAAGCCTCCAAAAAAACAGTTCCTCCACAGTTCTCCTTGGCAGCCTCAAAAAATACGTTTGCCACGGGTTCTCCTCGGCAAAAAAGCCTCAAAAACAAGTTGTACGGTTCTCCTACGGCAAACCACAGCCCCCCAAAAAAACCAGTTGTCCACGGTGGTTCCTTTCCGCGGCATGCCTCAAAAAAAACAGTTTGTACCGTTCTCCCGGCAGCCTCAAAAAACAGGTTGTAACGGTTCTCCTCGGGCAGCCTCAAACACAACAAAACAGTCGTCAAAAAACAGTTTTCCTCGCAGCCTCAAAAACAGTTGCACAGTTCCTCCTTGGCAGCCATCCAAAAACAAAAACAGGTCCTCACACCAGTCTCTACTTGGTAAGCATTCCAACCCCCCTCCCCCCCCCCCCCTCCCACAAAAACAGGTCTTCAGAGTTCCTCCTTGGCAAAAAGCTCAAAAACAGTTGTCAACGGTTTCTGGGTTCCTTCCTGGCATAGCCTCTCAAACAAAAACAGTGTCACGGGTCTCCCTCGGCAGCCTCAAAAAACAGTCATCATAGTTTCCTCGGCAGCCTCAAAAAACAGTTAGTGTCACCGTATCTCCTTATGGCAAGCGGTCAAAAACCAGTCTTCACAGTTCTCCTTGGGCAAAGCCCTCAAAAACCACAGTCCTTAACCAGTCTCCTGGCAGCCTCAAAAACACAGTTGCCACGGTTCTCCTTGGCAGCCTCAATCAAAAACACGTGTCAACGGTTCTCCTGGCAAGCGCTCCCAAAAACAGTTGCCACGGTTTCTACTTGGCAGCCTCACAAAAACAGTCTTCACAAGTTCTCCTTGGCAGCCTCAAAAACAGTCTTCACAGTTCTCCTTGGCAGCCTCAAAAACAGTCTTCACAGTTCTCCTTGGCAGCCTCAAAAACAGTTGTCACGGTTCTCCTCGGCAGCCTCAAAAACAGTTGCCAAGGTTCTCCCGGCCAGCCTTCAAAAACAAAAAGTTGCTCACCGTTCTCTCCGGCAGCTCAAAAAACAACAAGTTGTCACGGTTCTCTTTCGGAGCAGCCAATCAAAAAACACACGTTCTCCTTCACAAAAAGTGTTTCCACATGGCAGCCTCAAAAAACAACAAACGGGTGGTCAAAAAAACAGTTGTTCTTCCTTGGCAGCCTCAAAAAAACATTTAAACAGTTTTCTTCACAAAAAAGTTCTCTGGCAGCCTCAAAAAACAGTCTTCACAGTTCTCCTTGGTGGCAGCCTCAAAAAACCACCAAAAAGTTGGCACGGTTCTCCTTGGCAGCCTCAAAAACAGTTTGCCACGGTTTTGCTCCGGCGGCCAAAAAAGTCTTCAAAAACCTGTTTGTCACTTGTTCTCCCTCCGGCCAGCCTCAAAAACAAAAAGTTGTTCCACCGTTTAATTTCTTCGGCAAAGGGGGCCTTTTCAAAAACAAAAAACCAAGGTTCTTCACCAAAAGTTCGCCTCGGCAGCCTCAAAACAGTCTTCGGTTGCTTTTCCTCGGGCAGCCTCACAAAAAAAGTTGGTTCACCGGTTCTTCCCGGCAGCCTCAAAAACAGTGTCACGTTCTCCTGGCAGCCTCAAAACAGTCTTCACAGTTTTCTCGGCAGCCTCAAAAACAGTTGCCAGGTTCTCTTGGCAGCCTAAAAAACAGTTTCACGGTTCTTGGCAGCCTCAAAAAAAACAGTTTTCACGGTTCTCCTTGGCAGCCTCAAAAACAGTTGTCACGGTTCTCCTCGGCAGCCTCAAAAACAGTTGCCACGGTTCTCCTCGGCAGCCTCAAAAACAGTTGTCACGGTTCTCCTCGGCAGCCTCAAAAACAGTTGTCACGGTTCTCCTCGGCAGCCTCAAAAACAGTTGTCACGGTTCTCCTCGGCAGCCTCAAAAACAGTCTTCACAGTTCTCCTTGGCAGCCTCCCCCCCCCCCCCAAAAACAGTTGTCCGGTTTCTCCGGCAGCCTCAACAAACAGTCTTCACAGTTTTCTCCGGGGGCCGCACCTCAAAAAACAGTTGTCAACAGTTCCTCCTTGGCAGCCTCAAAAACAGTCTTCACAGTTCTCCTCGGCAGCCTCAAAAACAGTCTTCACAGTTTTCCTCGGCAGCCTCAAAAAACAGTGTCACGGTTCTCCTTGGCCAGCCTCAAAAAACAGTTGCCACGTTCTCCTTGGCAGCCTCAAAAAACAGTTCTCACAGTTCTCCTTGGCAGCCCTCAAAAAGTCTTCACGGTTCTCCTTGGCAAGCCTCAAAAACAGTGTTCACGGTTCTCCTCGGCAGGCCTCAAAAAACAGTCTTCACAGTTTTCTGGCAGGACCTAAAAAAAACAGTTGGTCACGCCTCCCTTGGCAGCCTCCAAAAAACATTCTTCACAGTTCTCCTTGGCAGCCTCACCTTGTAGTTCTCCTTGGCAGCCTCAAAAACAGTCTTCACAGTTCTCCTCGGCAGCCTCAAAAACAGTCTTCACAGTTTTCCTCGGCAGCCTCAAAAACAGTTGTCACAGTTCTCCTTGGCAGCCTCAAAAACAGTCTTCACAGTTCTCCTTGGCAGCCTCAAAAACAGTCTTCACAGTTCTCCTTGGCAGCCTCAAAAACCAGCCTCAAAACAGTTTCACGGTTCTCCTTGGCAGCCAAAAAACCAGTCACAGTTCTCCTCGGCAGCTCCAAAAAACAGTCTCACAGTTTTCCTTTTGGGCAGCCTCAAAAACAGTTGTCAAGGTTTCCTTGGCAGCCTCAAAAACCAATTCTTCAAAGTTTCCTGGCAGCCTCAAAAAAAGCTTCACAGTTTCCTTGGCAGCCTAAAAACAGTTCTTCACAGTTCTAATTGGCAGGCATTCAAAAACAGTTGTCACGGTTCCCTCGGCAGCCTCAAAAACCCAGTTGCCCACGGTTCTCCTCGGAAAAAGACTCAAAAACAGTTGTCAAAGTTCCTCCTCGGCAGCTCAAAAACAGGTTGTCCACGGTTCCTCCTCGGGCAGCCTCAAAAAACATCTTCACAGTTCTCCTCACGCAGCCTCCCAACAAAACAGGTTTCTCACAGTTCTCCGGGCAGCTCAAAAAACAGTGTAACGGTTCTCTTGGCAGCTCAAAAAACAGTCTTAACGTTCGACATTGGCATGTGCCTCAAAAACAGTTGTCACAGTTCTCCTTGGCAGCCTCAAAAAAACAGTCTTCACAGTTCTCTTAGGCAAGCCTCAAAAAACAGTCCTTCACAGTTTCCTCGGCAGCCTCAAAAACAGTTTTCACAGTTTCCTTGGCAGCTCAAAACAGTCTTCACAGTTCTACTAGGGAAGCCTCCAAAAAACAACCAGTCTTCACAGTTCTCCTTGGCCAGCCCAAAAACAGTTTCACAGTTTTCCTTGGCAAGCCTCAAAAAAACAGTTGTAACGGTTCGTCATCGGCAGCCTCAAAAAACAGTCTTCAAGTTTTTCCTTGGCAGCCTCAAAAACAGTTGTCACAGTTCTCCTGGCAGCCTCAAAAACCATTCTTCCACAGTTCTCCTTGGCACGAATCAAAAGTATTCACAGCGACTCCTTCGGCAGCCTCAAAAAACAGTTGCCAACGGTTCTCCCTCGGCAGCCTCAAAAAACAGTTGTCACGGTTCTACTTGGGAAGCCTCAAAAACAGTTGTCAGGTTCTCCTTGGCAGACTCAAAAACAGTCTTCACAGTTTTCTTCCTTGGGAAGCTCAAAAAAAAGTCTTCCAGTTCTCCTTGGCGCCCACAACAGTTTCACAGTTCTCCTTGGCAGCCTCAAAACAGTTTCATGGTTCTCCTCGGCAGCCTCAAAAACAGTGCCACGGTTCTCCTCGGGCAGCCTACAAAAACAGTTGGCACGGTTCTCCTCGCAGCCTCAAAAAACAGTTGTCCGGTTCTCCTCGGCAGATCAAAAACAGTTTCAACAGTTCTCTCGGCAGCTCAAAAACAGCTTCCCACAGTTCTCCTTGGCAGCCTCAAAAAACAGTTGTCACGGTTCTCCTGGAGCCTCAAAAACAGTCTCACGTTCCCTTGCAGCCTCAAAAAAACACGTCCTCACAGCTCTCACTTGGCAGCCCTCAAACAACAGTTTGTCACGGGTCGCCCTCGGCAGCCTCAAAAAACAGTTGCCACGGTTCTCCTCGGCAGCAA
Source organism: Macrobrachium nipponense (assembly GCF_015104395.2). Taxonomy (NCBI): domain Eukaryota; kingdom Metazoa; phylum Arthropoda; class Malacostraca; order Decapoda; family Palaemonidae; genus Macrobrachium; species Macrobrachium nipponense. The sequence continues at coordinate 34,716,170 of NC_061103.1, read as the reverse complement.
TCAAAACAGTTGTCACAGGTTTGCTCAGCAGCCAAAAACCGTTGTCCGGTTCTTTCGGCAAAAAAGCCTCAAAAAGTCTTTCACAGTTTCTCGCCGCCTCAAAAAACAGGTTGTCACGGTTCCTTCCTTGGCAGCCTCAAAACAGTTGTCCACGAGTTTCCCTTGGCCAGCCTCAAAAAACAGGTTGGGGGGGGACACGGTTCTCCTTCGGCAGCCTCAAAAACAGTTGTCCACGGTTCTCCGCGGCAGCTCAAAAAGAGAAAAAAAAAATGTGACGGTTCTCCTCGGCAGGCCTCAAAAAACCAGTTGTCACGGTTCTCTCGGGCAGCCCAAAAAACAGTTGTTCACGGTTCTCCTCGGCAGCCCCACAAAAACAGTGGTCACGTTCTCCCGGGCAGCTCAAAAACAGTTGTCACGGTTCTCCTCGGCAGCCTCAAAAAACAGTGTCACGGGTTCTCCTCGGCAGCTCAAAAAACAGTCTTCCACAGTTCTCCTCGGAGCCTCAAAAAACAGTTGTCAACAGTTCTCCTTGGCAGCCTCAAAAACAGTCTTCACAGTCTCTCGCAGCCTCCAAAACAGTCTTCACAGTTCTCTCAGCAGCCTCAAAAACAGTCTACAGGTTTCATTGGCAGCCTGTGGCAGCCTCAAAAAAACAGTGCCACGGTTCTCCTTGGCAGCTATTCCAAAAAACAGTTGTCACAGTTCTCCTTGGCAGCTCAAAAACAGTTGCACAGTTCTCCATGGCAGCCTCAAAAACAGTCGTCACGGTTCTCCTTGGCAGCCTCAAAAACACACCCCCCCCCCCCCCCCCCCCCCCTTTCCCCACCCCCCCCCCCCCCCACCCCCCCCCCCCCCCCCCCCCCCCCCCCCCCCCACCCCGTGTCACAGTCTCCTTGGCAGCTCAAAAAAAGTTGTCACAGGTTCTCACTGGCAGCTCAAAAACAGTCGTCACGGTTATCCTCGGCAGCCCCTAAAAACCAGTTGCACAGTTCTCCTTGGCAGCCCTCAAAAAAACCGTTGTCACGGTTCTCCTGGCAACCTCAAAAACCAGTTGTCAACGGTTTTCCTTCCTCGGCAACCTTCCAAAAACAGTTGCCACCAGCTCCTACCTTGGAAAAAAAGCCTCAAAACAGGGTCAAACGGTTCTTCCTCGGGCAGCCTCAAAAAAACCAGTTGTTCACGGTTCTCCCTTGGCAACCTGAAAAACAGTTGCCACCGGTTCTCCTTCGGCCTCCAAAAAACCTTTTTCACGGTTCTCCTTGGCAGCCTCAAAAACAGTTCCCCACGGTTTCTCCTGGTTGGCATCAAAAACAGTTGTCACGGGTTCTCCTGGCAAGCCTCAAAACAGTTGCCACGGTTCTCCGTGGCAGTCTAAAAAACAGTTGCCAACGGTTCTCCTTGGCAGCCTCAAAAACAGTGGCAACGGGTTCTCCTTGGCAGCCTCAAAAAAAGTTGTTTCCACAGTTCTCCTTGGGAGCCCTCAAAAAACAGTTGTAACGGTTCTCCTTGGAGCCTAAAAACAGTTGTCCACGGTTCTCCTTTGGCCAGCCCAAAAAACAGTTGCCACGGTTCTCCTTGGCAGCCCTCAAAAAAACCAGTTGTCACGGTTCTCCTTGGCAGCCTAAAAAAACAGTTGTCAGGTTCCCCTTGGTTGGCCTCCCAAAAAACAGTTGCCACGGTTCTCCTTGGCCAGCCTAAAAACGGTTTCCACGGTTTTCCTTGGCAGCCTCAAAAACCGTTGTCACGGTCTCCTTGGCAGCCTCAAAAACAGTTGCCACGGTTTCTCCTTGGAAACCTCAAAAACAGTTGGCACGGTTCTCCTTGGAAGCCCTCCAAAAAACAGTTGTTCAAAACGGTTTCCTTCCTTGGCAGCCTCAAAAAAAACAAACAATTGGTCCAAAACAGTTCGCCTTGGCGCCTTCAAAAACAGGTGTCAACGGTTATTCCTTGGTAAAACCTTCAAAAACAGTTTTCCAACCAGTTCCTTTCCTGGCCAAGCCTCAAAAAACAGTTGCCAGTCTCCTTGGCAGCCTCAAACACAGTCTTCCACAGTTATACTGGCAGCCTCAAAAACAGTTTTCACAGTTCCTGGCAGCCTCAAAAACAGTATTAACAGTTCTCATTGGCAGCCCTCCCAAAAACAGGTCACGGTTCTCCTCGGCAGGCTTAAAAAACAGTTGCCACGGTCCATCGGCAGCCTCAAAAACGTTGTACACGTTCTCCCGGCAGGCCTCCAAAAACAGTGTCAACGGTTCTCCTCGCAGCCTCAAAAAGTATTCACAGTTTTCCTCGGCAGCCTCAAAAAACAGTTGTCACAGTTCTCCTGGCAGCCTCATAAACAGGTCTTCACAAGTTCTCCTTGGCAGCCTCAAAAAACAGTCTTCAAAAGTTTCCTTGGCAAGCTCAAAAAAAAAACCGGTTCGTCAACGGTTCTCCCCGGCAGCCTCAAAACAGTTGCACGGTTCTCCTCGGCAGTCTAAAAAACAGTTGTCATGGTCTCCTCGGCAGCCTCCAAAAACAGTTGTCCACGGTTATCCTTGGCAGCCTCAAAAACAGTCTTCAACAGGTTCTCTCGGCAGCCTCAAAAAAACAGTTGTCTTCACAGTTTTCCTCGGCAGCCTCAAAAACAGTTGTCACAGTTCTTCTTGGCAAGCCGCAAAACCATTCGGAAACAGTTCTCCTTGGCAGCCTCAAAAAACAGTCTTCACAGTTTCCTCCTTGCAGCCTCAAAACACAGTTGCCACGGTTCTCCTTGGCAGCCTCAAAAAAAAAGTTGTTCACGTTCTCTGGCTAAGCATCAAAAACAGTTGTCACGGTTACCTGGCAGCATCAAAAAAACAGTCTTCACAGTCTCCTTGGCAGCGCCTCAAAAACAGTCTTCACAGTTCTCTTGGCAGCCTCAAAAAAAAGTCTTCACAGTTGTCCTTGGCAGCCTCAAAAACAGTTGTCATGGTTCTCCGCGCGCAGCATCAAAAACGTTGCACGGTTTCCTTCCTCGGTCAGCCTCAAAAAATACGTTGTCACGGTTCTCCTCGGACAGCCTCAAAACAGTTGTCACGTTTCCCTTCCTCGCAGCCTCAAAAACAGTCCTTCAAAAACATTCTCCTCGCATTCCTCAAAAAACAGTCCTTCACAGTTCTCCTTGGCGCCTCAAAAACAGTTTGGTCACGGTATCCTCCTTGGCAAAAAGCCTCCAAAAACAGTCCTTCACGTTCTCTCCTTGCAGCCTCAATACAGTTCTTCCACATTTCTCCGGTGGCAGCCTCAAAAAACAGTTTGTCACGGTTATCTCCCTCGCAGCTTTCAAAAACAGTTGGCCACGGTTCTCCTCGGCAGCCTCAAAACAGTTGTCAAAACGGGTCTGCTCAGCAGTCCCCCTCATAAACTTGTCACGGTTTCTTCTCGCAGTTCCCCCAGCCTCCAAAACTTCTTCACAGGTTCTCCTCGGAAGCCTCAAAAAACAGTGTCCGTTCTCCTTGGCAGCCTCAGGAACAGTTTGTCACGGTTCCCCTTGGCAGTCCTCAAAAAACCCAAAAATGTTGCCACGGTTTCTCCTCGGCAGCCTCAAAAACCAGTTGTCACGGTTCCTTCCTCACGGCATGCCTCCCAAAAAACTTTTGTGACGGTTCTCCTCGGCGGCCTCAAAAACAGGTTGTCACGGTTCGTCCTCGGCTAGCCTTCAAAAACAGGTTGTCACGGTTCCGCCTCGGCAAAAAAGCCTCAAAAACAGTTTGTCACGGTTTTCCCCTCGGCAACCTCAAAAACGTTGTCAGCGGTTCTCCCTCGGCAGCCTCAAAAACAGTTGTCACGGTTCTCCTCGGCAGCCTCAAAAACAGTCTTCACAGTTCTCCTCGGCAGCCTCAAAAACAGTTGTCACAGTTCTCCTTGGCAGCCTCAAAAACAGTCTTCACAGTTCTCCTCGCAGCCTCCAAAACAAGTCTTCACAGTTTACCTCAGCAAGCTCAACAACAGTCTTCACGTTTTCCATTGGCACCTGTGCAGCCTCAAAACTTTGCCACGGTTCTCCTTGGTTCTGTTCAGGCCTCAAAAACATTGTCACAGTTCTCCCTGTCGACCTCAAAAACAGTTTTTGGCCACAGTTCTCCATGGGCAGCCTCAAAACAGTCGTCACAGTTCTCCTTGCAGCCTCAAAACGTTGTCACAGTTCTCCTTGGCAGCCTCAAAAACAGTTGTCACAGTTCTCCTTGGCAGCCTCAAAAACAGTCGTCACGGTTCTCCTTGGCAGCCTCAAAAACAGTTGTCACAGTTCTCCTTGGCAGCCTCAAAAACAGTTGTCACAGTTCTCCTTGGCAGCCTCAAAAACAGTTGTCACAATTCTCCTTGGCAGCCTCAAAAACAGTTGTCACAGTTCTCCTTTTCAGCCTCAAAAACAGTCGTCACGTTTCTCCTTTGTCCTCAAAACAGTCGCAGTTCTCCTTTGGCCCGCCTCAAAAACAGTTTCACAGTTTCTCCTGGCAGCCTCAAAAAAATTTGTCCACAGTTCCTCCTTTGCATCCCCTCAAAAAGTTCCCAGTTCTCCTTGGGGCAGCCTCAAAACAGTTGTCAGTACTCCTTGCAGCCTGCAAAAAACAGTTGCCACAGTCTCCTTTGGCAGGCCTCAAAAACAGTTGTCACGGTTCTCCTTTGGCAGCCTCAAAAACAGTTGTCACGGTTCTCCTTGGCAGCCTCAAAAACAGTTGCCACGGTTCTCCTTGGCAGCCTCAAAAACAGTTGCCACAGTTCTCCTTGGCAGCCTCAAAAACAGTTGCCACAGTTCTCCTTGGCAGCCTCAAAAACAGTTGCCACGGTTCTCCTTGGCAGCCTCAAAAACAGTTGTCACAGTTCTCCTTGGCAGCCTCAAAACAGTTGCCACAGTTCTCCTTGGCAGCCTCAAAAACAGTTGTCACGTTCTCCTTGGCAGCCATCAAAAACGTTTGTCACAGTTCTCCTTGGCAGCCTCTGAAAAACAGTTGCCCAACGTTGCTTCTCTTTGTAGCCTCAAAAAACGGTTTCCACAGTTCTCCTTGGCAGCCTCAAAAACAGTTGTCACAGTTCTCCTTGGCAGCCTCAAAAACAGTTGCCACAGTTCTCCTTGGCAGCCTCAAAAACAGTTGTCCACGGTTCTCCTTGGCAGCCTCAAAAACAGTTGCCACGGTTCTCCTTGAAAACAGTTGCCACAGTTCTCCTGCAGCCTCAAAAACAGTTGCCACAGTTCTCCTTGGCAGCCTCAAAACAGTTGCCACAGGTTCTCCTTGGCCGCCTAAAAAACAGTCCGTCAAAAAGGGTTCTCCTTGGCAGCCTCAAAAACAGTTGTCACGGTTCTCCTTGGCAGCCTCAAAAACAGTTGCCACGGTTCTCCTTGGCAGCCTCAAAAACAGTTGTCACGGTTCTCCTTGGCAGCCTCAAAAACAGTTGTCCGGTTAACTCTTCGGCAGCTCAAAAACAGTTGCACGGTTCTCCTTGGCAGCTCAAAACAGTTGTCACGGTTCCCCTCGGCAGCCTCAAAAACAGGTTGGCACGGTTTCCCGGCCAGCCTCAAAAAACAGTTGCCAGTTCTTCCTCCTTGGCAGCCTCACAGGTTGCCACGGTTCTTCTCGGCAGCCTCAAAAAGTTGTCACGTCTCCTCGGCAGCCAAAAAACAGTCACAGTTCTCCTCGCACCTCACAGGTTCACGGTTTCCTCGGCACCTCAAAAACAGTTTCACGGTTTCTTCCCGGCAACCTCAAAAAACAGGTGCCACAGTTCTCCTTGGAAGCCTCAAAAACAGTTGTCACGGGTTCTCCCGGCAGCCTCAAAAAACAGTTGTACGGTTCTCCTCGGCAACCTTGAAAAACCAGTTGCCACTTCCTCATCGCAGGCCATTCAAAAAACAGTTTTCACGGTTCTCCTTGCGCAGCCCAAAAAAAACAGGGTTGGCAGTTCTTCCTTGGCCAGCCTCAAAAAACAGTTGTACGGTTCTCCTTGGCAGCCTCAAAAACAGTTGCACGGTTCTCCTGGCAGCCTCAAAAACAGTGTCACGGTTATCCTTGCAGCCTTCAAAAAAGTTGTCACGGTCTCCTGGCAGCCTCAAAAACAGTTGTCACGGTTCTCCTTGCCAGCCTCAAAAACAGTTGTCACGGTTCTCCTTGGCAGCCTCAAAAACAGTTGTCACGGTTCTCCTTGGCAGCCTCAAAAACAGTTGTCACGGTTACTCCTTCGGCAAGCCTCAAAACACAGTTGTTTCACAGTTCTCTCCGCAGCCTCAAAAAACAGTTTGTCACGGTTACTCCTGGCAGCCTCAAAAACAGTTGCACGGTTCTCCTTGGCCAGCCTCAAAAACAAGGTTGTCAGTTCTCCTTTGGCCAGCCTCAAAAACAGTTGTCACGGTTCTCCTTTTTTGGCACCTCAAAAACAGTTGAAGGTTCTCCTTGGTAAAAACATTTTAAAAACAGTTGTTCACGGTTCTCCTGGCAAAAAGCCTCACAGTTGTCCACGCGGTTATCCTTGAGCCTCACAAATTGGTCACAAAAAGTTCTTCCTTGGCAGCCTCAAAAACAGTTGTCACGGCTCTCCTTGGTTAACTTCCACCAAAAGTTAGGCCAAAAACAGTTCCTTCTTGGCAGCCTCACAGTTCATGGTTCTCCTGGCAGCCTCAAAAACAGTGTCACGGGTCTCCATTGGTTACAAAAACAAAAAAGTTGCCACAGTTCTCAAAAATTGGCAGCCCAAAAACAAAAAGTTGTACGGTTCTCCTTGGTAACCTTCAAAAAACAGTTGGTCACGGTTCTCCTTGGCAGCCTCAAAAACAGTTGTCACGGTTCTCCTTGGCAGCCTCAAAAACACCAGTGTTCACGGGTTCTGGTACTCAAAAAAACAGTTGACACCTTCTCTTGCAGCTCCAAAAACAAAAAAGTTGTCACGGTTCTCCTTGGTTAACCTAAAAAAAGTCACAGTTCTCCTTGGCAGCCTCAAAAACAGTTGTCACGGTTCTCCTTGGCAGCCTCAAAAACAGTTGTCACGGTTCTCCTTGGCAGCCTCAAAAACAGTTCCACAGTTTCCTTGGCAGCCTAAAAACAGTTGCCACAGGGTTTTCCTGGCAGCCCAAAAACAGTTGCCACGGTTCTCTTGGAAAAAACCTCAAAAAACAGTTGTCACGGTTCTCCGTGGTAACCTCAAAAAAAACAGTTGTGAACGGTTCCCTTCCTTGGCAGCCTCAAAAAAAACACAAAAAAGTTGGTTCACGGTTCTCCTTTGGCAGCCTTCAAAAAACAAGTTGTCCACGGTTCTCTGGTAACCTCCAAAAACAGTTGGCCACAGGTTTCCCTTGAGCCTCAAAAACAGTTGTCACGGTTCTTCTTGGTAAACCTCAAAAACAAAAATACAGTTGCCACCAGTTCTCTTGGCAGCCAAAGACAGTTGTCAACGGTTCCTTCCTTGGCAGCCTCAAAAAACAGTTTTGTCATGGTTCTCCTTGGCAGCCTCAAAAAAAAACAGTTGTCCACAGGTTTGCCACTTGGTAAGCCTCAAAAAAACAAGTTGCCACAGGTTCTCCTTGGGTAAGCCTCCAAAAACAGTTGTCAACGGTTCTCCTTTGGTTAACCTCCAAAAACAGTTTTGGTCAAGGTCTCCTTGGCAGCCTCAAAAAAACAGTTGTCCACGGTTCTACCTTGGGCGGCCTCAAAAACAGTTGTCCACGGTTCCCTTGGCAAAAAGCCTCAAAAACAGTTAGCCACATTCTCTTCGGCAGCCTCAAAAAACAGGTTGACCACACTTCCTTCCCTGGGCGGCCTCAAAAAAACAGTGTCAACGGGTCTCCTGGTAAACCTCAAAAACAGTTTGTCACGGTTCTCCCTTGGAACCTCAAAAACAGTTTGTCACAAGTCTCATGGGCAGCCTCAAAAACAGTTGTCAAGGTTCTCCTTGGCAGCCTCAAAAACAGTTGCCACAATTTCTCTTTGGCAGCTCAAAAAACAGTTGCACACTTCTCCTTGGCAGCTCAAAAAACAGTATGCCAGACCTTCTCCAGTTGGTCACGGTTCCTGGCAAAAAATACTCAAAAAAAGTTTGGTCCCCACCCAAACGGGGGGTTATTTGTTTTTTTTTTTTTTTTTTCTTCCTTTTAGGACAGCCTCAAAAACACGTTGCCACACTTTCTGGCCTGGCCCTACCCAAAAAACAGTTGTCCACGGTTCTCCTTTGGCCAGCCTCAAAAACCAGTTTGTTGCCCACACTTCTCTTTGGGCAGCCTTGCAAAAGTTGTCCAGGTTCTCCTTGGCATCCTTCAAACAACCCGTTGCCACACTTCTCAGGTCGGATGCCTCACACAGTTTTCACATGCTTCCTTGGGCCAGCCTTCAAAAACAGGTTGTCCGGTTCTCCTTGGCAGCCTCAAAAAAACCCTTTGCTACAGTTCTCCCTTGGCCAAGCCTCAAAAACATTTGTCACGGTCCTTCCTTGGCATCCTCAAAAAACAAGTTGTCCACGGTTCGCCTTGGCAAAGCCTCAAAAACAGTTGCCACAACTTTCTCTTTGGCAGCCTTCAAAACTAGTTGTCCACACTTCTCCTTGGCAGCCCTCAAAAACAGTTGCCCAAAACCACTTCTCTTTTGGCAGCCTTTTTCAAAACAGTTGTCAACGGTTCCTTCCTTGGCAGCCCTCAAAAACCGTTGCCCACACTTCTCACTATGGCACCTTCAAAACAGTTTTCACAGGTTTCTCCTTGGCAGCCTCAAAAACCCAGTTGTCCACGTTCTCCTTGGCAGCCTTCAAAAACAGTGCCCCACTTCTCCTTGGCAAAGCCTCAAAAACAGTTTGCCACACTTCTCCTTGCAGCCCAAAAACGGTTTTCCACACTTCTTCCCTTGGCAGCCGCAAACACATTGCCACCCTTCTCCTTGGCAAAAAGCCTCAAAACCCGTTGGCCACACTTCTCCTTGCAGCCTAAAAACATTGGTTCACGTTCCTTCCTTGGGCGCCTCCAAAAACAGGTTGCCAAAAAACAGTTCTCCTTGGCCAGCCTCAAAACCTTTTGCCACACTTTCTCCTGGCATCCGCAAAACCCGTTGCCACAGTTCCTCCTTTGGCAAAAAAGCCTCAAAACAGTTGTCCACGGTTCTCCTTGGCAGCCTCAAACCAGTTGTCCACGGTTCTCCTTGGCAGCCTCAAAAACCTGTTGCCACCACTTCTCCTTGCAGGCCCTCAAAACCGTTGTCCACAGTTCTTCCTTGTCCACCCTTCAAAAACAGGTTGTCACAACTCTCCTTGGCCCAAAAAAGCCTTCAAAACCCGTTTCCACACTTCTCCTTGGCAGCCTTTCAAAACAGTTTGTCCACAGTTCCCTGGCAGCCTCAAAACCCGTTGCCACAGTTTCTCCTTGGCCACCTCAAAACTCCGTTGCCTACCACTTCTCCTTGGCAGCCTCAAAAAACCCGTGTGCCACAGTTTTCTCCTTCGGTCAGCCTCAAAAAACAGTTGCCCAGTTCTTCCTTGGCAGCCTCAAAAAAACAGTTTGCCACAGTTCTCCTTGGCAGCCTCATAAACAGTTGCCACAGTTCCTTCCTTGGCAGCCTCAAAAACAGTTGTCCACAGTTCTTCCTTGCAGCCTCAAAAACAGTTGTCACAGTTTCCTTGGCAAGCCTCAAAAACATTTGTCACAGTGTCTCCTTGGCAGCCTCAAAAACAGTTGCCACACTTCTCTTGGCAGCTCAAACCCGTTGCCACAGTTTCTCCTTTGGCAGCCTCAACAACAAGTTGGTCACAGTTCTCCTTGGCCAGCCTCGAAAACCAGTTGCCGACAGCTTCTCCTGCAACCATCAAAACCCGTTGCCACACTTCTCCTTGCCAGCCTCAAAACCCGTTGCCACAGTTCTCCTTGGCAGCCTTCACAAAACAGTTTGTCACAGTTCTCCTTGGCACATCAAAAACAGTTGGGTCACAGTTCTCCTTGCAATCCTCAACAACAGTTGTCACAGTTTCTCCTTGGCGCCTAAAACAGTTGCCACGTTCTCCTTTGGCAGCCTCAAAAACAGTTGTCACAGTTCTCCTTGGCAGCCTCAAAAACAATTGTCAAGTTCTCTTTGGCAGCCTCATAACAGTTGCCATAGTTCTCCTTGGCAGCCTAAAAACCGTTGTCACAGTTCTCCTTGGTCAGCCTATCAAAACCCGTTGCAAGTTTCTCTTGGCCCCTCAAAAAACAGTTGTCACACTTCTCCTTGGCAGACTCAAAACACTTGTCACAGTTCTCCTGGCGAGCCATCAAAAACAGTTGCCACAGTTTTTCTCCTTGCAGCCTCAAAACAGTTGCCCACACTTCTCCTTGTGCAGCCTAAAAAAGTGGCAAAAACAGTTTGTCCCATTGGCGCCTTCCAAAAACAGTTTGGTCACAGTTCCCTCCTTGGCCCAGCCTTCAAAAAACAAAATTTTGTCCACAGTTCTTTCTCCTTGGCAAGCCGCCTCAAAAAGCAGGTTGGCCACAGTTCTCCTTTGGCAAGCCTCAAAAACCGGGTTTTCACAGTTCTTCTTGGCAGGCCTTCCTCCCGTTTGGACCAGTTTCCTTGTCAGCCTCAAAAACAGTTGTCAAACCCAGTTCTCCTGCCCAAAGGAGCTTCTCCAATTGGCACAGTTCCTCCTTGGCAGCCTTCAAAAACAGTTTGTCCCACAGTTTCTCCTTTGGCTCGCCAGCCCTCAAAAACAAGTTGCCACACTTCTCCTTGGCAAGCCGGCAAAACCTTATGCCACAGTTCCCCTTTTTTCCTGGGCAGCCTCAAAAAACAACAGTTGCCACAGTTCTCCTTGGCCAGCCCTCAAAAAACAGTTTGCCATAGTTCTTCCTTGGCCGCCTTCAAAAACAGTTGTCACAAGTTACCCCTTGGCAAAAAGCCCAACAAACAGTTGCCCACACTTTTCCCCTCCCCCCTTTGGCAGCCTCCCAAAAACAGTTTTGTCCCACGGTTCTTCCTTGGCAGCCCTCAAAAAACAGTTGTCGCAGTTCTCCAGTTGGCAGTCCCCTCAAAAACCCAGTTGCCACACGTCTCCATGCAGAGCCCTCAAAAACAGTTGTCCAAACAGTTCCCTTGGCAGCCTCAAAAACAGTTTTGCACAGTTCCTTCCTTGGAAACCTCAAAAACCCGTGCCACACTTCTCCCTGGCAAAAAGCCTCAAAACCTTGTTGCCAACAGTTCTCCTTTGGCAAGCCTCAAAAACCCAGTTGTCCCACAGTTCTCCTTGGCCAGCCTTCAAAACAGGTTGACAACAGTTCCCTGGCCAAAAGCCTCAAAAACAGTTGCCACAGTTCTCCTTGGCAGCCTCAAAAAAACCAGTTGTCACAGGGTTATCTCCTTGGCAGCCTCAAAAAAACAGTTGTCCACAGTTCCTCCTTGGGCAGCCTCAAAAAACAATTGCAGCACGTTACTCCTTGGAGCCTCAAAAACAGTTGCCAACTTCCGCCTTTGGCAGCCGTCCTCAAAAAAACCCGTTGCCACAGTCCTCCTTGGCAGCCTCAAAACAGTTGTCACAGTTCTCCTTGGCAAGCCTTCAAAAACAGGTGCCAACAGTTCCTCCTTGGCAAAACCTCAAAACCCTCCGTTGCCCAGAACTTTCTCCTTGCGCAGCCTCAAAACCCGTTGCCACAGTTCCTTCTTGGCAGCCTCAAAAAAACAGTTGTCACAGTTTCTCCTTGGGCAGCCTCAAAAAACAGTTGTCCACAGTTACCTTGGCAGCCTTCAAAAACAGGTTGTCCACAGGTCTCTCCCTTGCAAAAAGCTTCAACAAACAGTTGCCACAGTTTCTCCTTGGCAGCCCTTTCAAAAACAGTTGTCCACAGTTCTCCTTGGCAGCCTCCGAAAACCCAATTGTCCACATTATCCTTGGCCGCCTCAAAAACAGTTGCCACTAGTTCTTCCTTAGGCAGCCTCAAAAACCGTTTGTCCCGTTCTCTTGGCAAGCAGCCTTCAAAACCCGTTGCCAACAGTTCTCTAGTCCAGCCTTCAAAAACAGGGTTGTCACAGGTTCCTTGGCTAAAAAGCCTCAAAAACAAATTGTTAAGCCAGTTCTCAATGCAGCCTTCAAAAACAGTTGCCACAGTTCTCCTTGGCAGACTCAAAAACCAGTTGCCCACAAGTTCTCCTTGGCAAAAGCCCCTCAAAAAAACAGTTATGTACCAGTTCCCTTGTCAGGCCTCAAAAACAGTTGCCACACTTCTCCTTGGCAGCCTCAAAACCCGTTGCCACAGTTCTCCTTGGCAAAAAAAGCCCTCAAAAAACAGGTTGGTCCACAGTTCTTCCTTGGCAGCCTCAAAAACAGTTGCCACAGTTTCTTGGCAACCTCCAAAACCGTTGCACAATTCCTCCTAGGCCAGCCTTCAAAACCCGGTTGCCACAGTTCCCCCTCCGTTGAGCCTCCCAAAAACAGTTGTCACTAGTTCTCCTTGGCAGCCTCAAAAAAAGTTTCACAGTTCTCCTTGCTGCTCAAAAACAGTTGTTCACAAGTTCTCTGGGCCTCCAAAAAACAGTTGCCACAGTCCTCCTTGGCAGCCTCAAAAACAGTTGTCACAGCCCTCCTTTGCAGCCTCAAAAACAATTGGTTCACAGTTCTCCATTGGCATCCTCAAAAACGTTGCCAAAGTTTCTCCTTGGCAGCCTCAAAAACAGTTCCCAACAGTTCCTTCGTGGCAAGCCTTCAAAAAACCAGTTGTCCAGCAGTTTCCCTTTGGCAGCCTTCGCAGTTGGCCACACTTCCTTCTTGGTCAAAAGCCTCAAACCCGTTGTCCACAGTTCTCCGTTGGCAAGCCTCCAAAACAGTTGTCAAAACAAGTTGTCCTTGAACAGCCTTCAAAAACAGTTGCCACGTTTCCTTGGCAACGCCTCAAAAATCACCGTTGCCACATTTCTTTCCTTAGGCAGCCTCAAAAAACCCGTTGATCCACAAGGTTTCTTCGCGTTTTGGCAAGCCTCAAAAACCAGTTGTCCAGACAGTTCCTCCTTGGTCATCCTCAAAAAAGAGTTTGTCCAACAAGTTCCTCCTTGGCAGCCTCAAAAAACAAGTTGTAAACAGTTCTCCACATTGGCACAGCCTCAAAACAGTTTGCCACAGTTCTCCCTTGGCAGCCTCAAAAAACAGTTGTACTACAGTTCTCCTTGGCAGCCCCTGCAAAAACAATTGTCAACAGTTCTCCGCTTTAGGCAGCCTCAAAAACAGTTGCCACAGTTCTCCTTGGGCAGCCTCAAAAACCCGTTGTCCCCACCAGTTCTTCCTTAGGCAGCCGCTCGCAAAACCGTTGTCACAGGTTTCCTTCCGCTTGGTCAGCCTCAAAAACAGTTGTCCAGCTAGTTCTCCTTTTGGCGAGGCCCTCAAAAAGAAAATTGTTGCCACAGTTTCTCCTTAGGCAGCCGTCAAAAAACCCAGTTGCCAACAGTTCATCCGTTGGGCAAGCCGCTCTCAAAAACAGTTGTCCACAAGTTCTCCTTGGCAGCCCTCAAAAACCCTTGTTGCCATTTTCCACAGTTTCTTCCTTGGCAGCCGCCGTCAAAAACAAAGTTTGTCCAACAGTTCTCCTTGGCAAGCCTCAAAATAGTTGTCATTTGCCCCAGTTTTCTCCCTTGGCAGCCTCAAAAACAGTTGTCCGCAGTTCTCCTTGGCAGCCTCAAAAACAATTGTTGACCAAGTTCTTCCCTTGGCAGCCTCCCTAAAAACCAGTTGTCCCCACGAGTTCCTCCTTTGGCAGCCTCAAAAAGAAAAAACCGTTGTCACAGTTCTTCCTTGGCAAGCCGCTCAAAACCAGTTTGCCACAGTTCTCCTTTGGTCAGCCCTCAAAAACAATTGTTTTCCAGCAGTTGTTCCTCCTTCCTTCAAGGCTAGCCTCAAAAACAAGTTGTCAACGCAGTTCGTCCTTGGCAGCCTCAAAAACAACAGTTTTTGCCACAGTTTTCCTTGGCCCTTGCCCAGACCTCAAAAACAGTTGCCCACAGTTCTCCTTATGGGCAGCCGTCAAAAACCTGTTGTCCCAAACAGTTCTCCTTGGGCAGCCTTCAAAAAACAAGTTTGCCCACAAGTTCTCTCCTTGGCAGCCTTCAAAAAAAACAGTTGCCCAATTGTCGATAGTTTCTCCTTGGCAGCCTCAAAAAAGCAGTTGTCCAACAGTTCTCCTTGGCAAGCCTTTACAAAAACAGTTGCCAAAGACTTCTCCTTTGCAAGCCTGCAAAAACAGTTGCCATACCATTGTCAGCAGTTCTCCTTTGGCAGACCTCAAAAAGCCAGTTGTTCCACAGTTTCTGCCTTAGGCAGCCTCAAAAAGACAAGTTTTGCCACACTTCTTCCTTTGGGCAGCCATCAAAAACCAGTTGTCCACAGTTCTCCTTGGCAGTCCGCCTCAAAAACAGTTGTTCACAGTTGTCCTGCCTTTGGCAGCCTCAAAAACAGTTGTACACAGTTCCTCCATTGGCAGCCTCAAAAACAGTTTTGTCCACAGTTCCTTCCTTGGCAGCCTCGAAAAACAAGTTGTCACAGTTCTGCCCTTGGACAGCCTCAAAAACAGTTGTCACAGTTCTCCTTTGGCAGCCGTTCAAAAACAGTTGCCCACCAATTGTCAACTTCTCCGTTGGCAGCCTTCAAAAACAGTTGTTGACAGTTTCTCCCTTGGGCAGCCTCATCAAAAAACAGTTTGTGCCCACAGTTCCACTCCTTGGCAAGCCCTCAAAAACCCGTTGCCAACAGTTCTGCCCTTGCAGCCATCAAAAACCAAGTTGTCCACGCGTTCTCCTTGGCAGCCTCAAAAACCAGTTGCCAAACACAGGGTTCTCCCTTGGCAGACCTCAAAAACTCCGGGTTGCCCACACTTCTCCTTGGCAGCCCTCAAAAACCGTTCGCCACCCAGTTCTCCTTGGGGCAGCCTCAAAAACAGTTGTCACAGTTTCTTTTCCTTATGGCAAGCCTTCAAAAACAGTTGTCCACAAGTTTCTCCCTTGGCAAGCCCCCTCAAAAAACAGTTTTGTCCACAAGTTCTCCTTGGCAGCTCAAAAAACAATTGTTCGCCCACAGTTTCTCCTTGGCAGCCGCTCAAAACAGTTGGTCACAGTTCTTCCTTGGTCAGCCATTCAAAAACAGTTGTCCAACAGTTCTCCTTAGGCAAGACCCCCTCAAAAACAGTTTTGTCACAGTTTTCCTCCGTTTGGTAGCCTGGAAAACAATTCCGTGGCAGAAAACTTCTTTCCTTGGCCAAGCCTCAAAAACAGTTTTGTCCACAGTTCCCTCCTTGGCAGCCCCTCAAAACCCAGTTTGCCAACCAGTTTTGTCCATTGGCAGCCTCAAAAAACAGAGTTGTCACAGTTCCTCCTTGGCAGCCCTCAAAAAACAGTTGCCACAGTTCTTCCTCCTTGGCCAGACCCTCAAAAACCCGTTGCCACCCAGTTCTCCTTGGCAGCCTTCAAAAACAAACCGTTGTCCAACAGTTTCTCCTTGGCAGCCCTCAAAAAGCAGTTTGTCCACAGTTCTCCTTGGCAACCCATCCTCAAAAACCCAGTTTGTCGCACAGATTCTGCCTTGGCAGCCTCAAAAAACAAGTTGTTCAACATGTTCTCCCTTGGCAAAGCCTCAAAAAACAGTTGCCACAGTTCCTCCTTGGCAGCCTCAAAAACAGTTGGTTCCGCAGTTCTTCCTTGTTGGCAGCCTCAAAAACCCAGGTTGTCCACAGTTTCTCCTTGGCAGCCTCAAAAACATTGTCCAACATTCTCTTTAAAAAGCAGCCTTCAAAAACATTGTCACAAGTTCTCCTTATGGCAGCCTCAAAAACAAGTTTTGTCCAAAAGGTTTCTCCTTGGTAGGCAGCCCCTCAAAAACCGTTGCCACGTTTCTCCTTGGCCGAGCCGCCTCAAAAAACAGTTGCAAAGTTCCTCCTCTCCGGCTTGGCAGCCTCAAAAAACAGTTGCCAACTTCTTCCTCCTTGGCAAGCCCATCAAAACCCGTTTGCACAGTTCTCCCTTTGCCAACCTCAAAAAACAGTTTGTCACGTTCTCCTTGAGCAGCCTCAAAAACAGTTGACCAAAAAAACAGTTCACTCCCTTGCCAACCTACGAAAACCCTTTCCACACTTCCTTCTTCCTTGGCAAGCCGCTCAAAAACCCGTTGCCACGGTTCTCGCTTGTGCAGCCTCAAAAACATTGTCACAGTTCCTTCCCTTGGCAGCCTCAAAAGAAACAGTTGTCAAACAGTTCTCCTTGTTGGCCAGCCCTCAAAAAACAGTTGTCCAGCCAGTTCTCCTTGCAGCTTCAAAAACAGTTGCCCAAAGTTCCTTCCTTGGCAAGCCTCAAAAAAAACATTGTTTCACAGTTCATCCTTGGCAGCCCTCAAAAACAAGTTGTCACAGGTTCTCCTTCCCTTGGCAGCCTCAAAAACAGTTGGCCACAGTTCTTCTACCTTGGCAGCCCCCTCAAAAACAAAAAACCGTTGTCACAAGTTCTTCCTTGGCAGCCTCCAAAAACCCAGTTGTACACAGTTCTCCTTGGTCATGCCCTCAAAAACCAAAAATTTTGTCACAGTTCTCCATTGGCAGCCTCCAAAGAACAATTTGTCACAGTTCCTCCCTTGGCCAGCCCTCAAAAACAGTTTGCCCAGTTCTCTCTTTGGCCAGCCTCAAAACCAGTTGCCACACTTCCTTCCTTGGACAGTCCTCCAAAACGCTGTTGCCACCCACAGTTCTCCTTGGCAGCCTCAAAAACCAGGTTTTCCCTACCTTCTCCTTTGGCCAGCCTCCAAAACACAGTTGTCCCCATAGGTCTCCTTTGGCCAGCCTCAAAAACGGATTGTCAGGCAGTTCTCCTTTGGCAGCCTTCAAAAACATTGCCACCAACTTCTCCTTGCAGCCTCAAAACATTGTCACAGTTCCTCCTTGGCAGCCTCAAAAAAACAGTTGTCCACAGTTTCCTCCTTGGCAGCCTCAAAAACAGTTGCCACAAACTTCTCCTTGGCATCCTCAAAAACAGTTGTCACAGTTCTCCTTTGGCAGCCTCAAAAACAGTTGTACCCCAGTTGTCTCCTTGGCAGCCTCAAAAAAACAGTTTGCCAACAGTTCTTTCTCCACTTGGCAGCCTCAAAAAACAGTTTGTTCACAAGATTTTTTTTCTCCTTGGCAGCCTCCAAAAAAACAGTTGTCAACAGTTCCTTCCACTTGGCTTGGGCCTCCTCAAAAAAGTTGGTCCACAGTTCTCCGTTGGCATGCCTCAAAAAACTGTTTTGTCACAGTTCTCTATGGAAGCCTTCAAAAACAGGTTGTTCCAGGTTCTCCTTGCAGCCTTTCAAAAAACAGTTGTCCACAGTTCTCCTGCAGCCTCCAAAAAACAGTTTCACAGTTCTCCTGGCAGCCTTTTTTCAAAAAAACTGTTGGTCACAGTTCCTTCCTTGGCCAGCCCTCAAAAAACAGTTGTCACAGTTCTCCTTGGCAGTCTAAAATCAGTTGTCACCTCAAAAACACTTTACACAGTTCTCCTTGGCAGCCTCAAAAACAGTGTTCACCTTAAAAACAGCTCTCACGGCTCTCCTTGGCAGCCTTAAAAAACAGTTTGCATTAATGAGCCTACGTTCACCAAGATGTTTTTTCTTAGTTTCTGCGCCCAAAGGTAGCGAGTACTGTCATCATTGTTTTCATAAACCAGTTATCCAAGATTATTCTTACTTTTGAACGCAGCTTCGGCAAATAATTGATCGAGTCATCCCGGCTATTCAACCTGGCGTCACTGCTTCTAAAAAGTGGATGCAGTTAGGGGCCGAAGGGACGCTGCAAACGCCCTTAATTAATGCCTGCAGTGCACCACTTCATACAACCCCTAAGCTTGACCTAAATATTTAAATTATGGTGTCTATAAACGAGGGACCCTTTTAATTTTCTTTTATTTAAAGCGATGTTGTACACATGTTCCACAGCATTTCCTTTCATATCGAGATTCTAATAACATTCTAATAATACGTAGCAATTTCCACAACAACAAAAAAGATATTCGTGAATCCTTTCTGCACCAAGTCGTAAAGATAAAAGTATGTCAGCCATCTTTTGCAAAGCAGTCCATTCCCACCTTTCACGCACGACTGAATTCCCAGCCTATTAAATCAAACCTAACATATTCCAAGCTCCGGTGCTATTCACTTTGAACAGGAATTAAGCAGCTATTATAAAGAGTCGACGAGTCACGCAGCGCATAGAATGAACCACATAGCCACATCATGGCAGCTCAACATATTTTGGCTATTTCGCCGAATTCCCGCATGGCCACAACTGGCCTTCCTTCCTAGTGAATAATGCAATCGCTGTCACTGTGGCCTTGTGGAAGTTTTGGCCAACTTGGTGGAAAGAGAGCGAGAACTCTTCATCACAATATTATCTAATTTTTATATACATTCTCTTTTATACAGACTACGACAAGTAAGATGAAAAGAACATTTGCAATAAGAAGAATTACACAACTATTCAAGTTCCTTTTTATGGTTTGGAATTGACAGCGGGGAAGTCTGTCGCATCTATGATTCATACGCGTTTTTTTATGGACGTATGTCAGTTGGATACACCGTACGTGCCGCACATATTACTACATGGACGTATGTCAGTTGGATACACCGTACGTGCCGCAATTATTAATACTGGAACGTAAATTGTTTGGCATAAAGTTAGTCATTCTCGAGACGACATTGCTATACATATTTGAACTTTGTGTGTGTGTGTTTATTTTTTTATCACACCACCGTGACATTTTTCAATACTCACAAACATTAACCTACAAATGACGTTTAATATCCAATTCGCTCTGCCTCGGTGTGTGTGTATAAGTGTGTTTAATTTTTTTTATCACACCACCGTGACATTTTTTATACTCACAAACTTTAACCTACAAAACGTTTAATATCCAATTCGCTCTGCTTCAGAAATACTTTTGAAATGCCGAGGGGAATTATAACTGATAAGTGTGACGAACTACATATCAATTGTAATTCAAATATAATATACATATATATATATATATATATATATATATATATATATATATATATATTTGAATTTACAATTGATATGTAGTTCGTCACACTTATAAGTTGTAATAAGTATATATAATATGAATATATATATAGATATATAATATATATATTATATATCTATATATATATATTATAATATATATATAATACCAAATTGTTTAACAGCGTAATACTTTTTCCAAGAAAGGCGACGAAATCCTGGGAAAACAAGACATCAGTCTCATTCACTCCATAAAAAATGACCCCAGGAATGAGCCACTGCGCAAATATTTCCAGAACGAATAGTGGAACCTGGATAGAGAGGTAAAGACTCTAAGGCTGGAATGGAACGGAATATAGAATTTAGCCCAAAGACCTAACGCTGGGACTTATGAAATTGGGGGTAGAAAAGGTCTGAAAGGTGTAACAGGAGGAAAACCTCAAAGCAGTTGCACTTCGAAATAATTGTCAGGAGAGGTTGGATAGCAAGATGGAAGAATGAGAATATGCATGGAGGCACAATAAGACTCTAAGGCTGGGAACTTACCCTCATTAATGAAGAAGAGCGAATACTCTAGACCTTCGATTACCGAGATTTTATTTATTTTGTTGGACTGGGGAACCTTCAGCCATTCAACACTTACGTCAGTTAAAAAAAAAAAAAAAAAAAAAAAAAAAAAAAAAAAAAAAAAAGTTAGAGTGGTTGGACAGCAAGGCGAAGAAAGGAGGTGTGAAAGGAGGTAAAGTAAAAGTCTAATAGGCTAACGAGTTGGTGCGGCTAGGGGCCGAAAGGAAGATTTAGACACCCAATAGTAATGCTTACAGTTCACGGATCATACCACTTTGAGTTACACACACACACACACACACACACACACACACACACACACATATATATATATATATATATATATATATATATATATATATATATATATATATATATATATATATTATATCAAAGTGGTATAATATTGTCTTGAAAATTAGTGGTTTCGCTAATCTTGACATGAACCCAATTCACCAGGCGAGGAGCGCTCATAGCACTAACTCCCTATAAGGGACTGATTGATTAATAAAACTGGCGTCGCAACATCTGGGTTATTGACATAAGAGTTTAATGAATTCGCTGGCAATTTTTCCTTAAAAACACAGCCCACCGGATTCTATTATGAATTCACTTCTGATAATTTTATTATTCCACCTACGAAACGCAAATAATTCACTTCTCTTTCTCTCCTATTATCTTCTGTCCTTATATTTCTTTTACTCTTTAGGTCTTGGTTTCATAAGGACAAAGGTTATCCATCCATCGACCTTCACAAACAGATATATCTGGTCGAACTTCTGCTCTCTTTAGATTTAAAAATCATAGCAACTGAGAATGGACAGTCTGGCCCAAGGCATTAAAAACCTCGGTTAAAAAAAAAAAAAAAAAAAAAAAAAAACTGTACTTTACAGTACAAACATTTAATATATTTCTCAATAAATTTCTACTTCCTTTTTTCGGTAGTATCGATGTTCTGATATCAGATATGTGCCTATTAAGCTGTTAAAAATAATGGCTGCAACTTCTGAGTCAGCAGCACCTTCAATATACAGAAAAATAAATTCGGTATGTGATTTTATATTCTATTACAGTGCAAGATTTATTGCAACTGAGCATGTCCGTTCAGTACAACTAAGCACCGTAATTTAGTACATCACATGAATCTCGCCTTTAATTGTGACGAATGGCATGCCAAGACTTCGTTCCGACAAGACCAATTTCCGTTCATGCATTGTCATGGCAGTCTACTGCTCGTGGATATAGCAGGTTCATTCCCTCAGTGACAAATGGGAGGAATACTTCACGTCGAGGTTCTTTTCTGTCACGATCAGCATGAAACTGTCCACGTAAAGCACAATTCACATTAAGCATATAAAGATCTAGCCACGTTCATTCCGTGGGCTCCATCAAGTCCATCGCAGTCAGAATGGTCAATTTTAAATCAGATTGAAAGGTGGCAATTCCACACCTATCAATCTCACGTCAGTCGACTCCTCAGAGCTGTAGGTCAGTGTTCAGTGCCAAATAACTTCAATGCCAACCTCTGCTGGTCTTATTTTCAGTCCCTGAGCCAAAGGAAGAGTTTGTAGTCAGTTATTAATTATTGATTTCACGAAATTTACTAAGCTGACAAGCCATGCCATGGGGCAATTTCAGCCATTACGAGCTCAAGCACTGCAAAGAGGGAGTTAAAAGTGGTTGGTCTGTAAGGCAGAGATCCAGAAAATGAAGGAAGTTTAACCAGACCACTGAACTGATTAGCAGCTCTCCTAGGGCTGGCCTGAAGGATTAGATATTTTTACACGGCTAGGACCCAATTGATTACCTAGCAACGGGACCTACACTTATTGTGGGATCCGAACCACATAATATTGAGAAATGAATTTCTAATCACCAGAAACAAATTCCTCTGATTCCACGGTGGCAGAGCGGAGAATCAAACTTGTTTGTTTGTTTGTGTGGTGTTTTTTTACGTTGCATGGAACCAGTGGTTGTTCAGCAACAGGACCAACAGCTTTACATGACTTCCGAACCACGTCGAGAGTGAACTTCCATCACCAGAAATACACATCTCTCACACCTCAGTGGAATGCCCGAGAATCGAACTCGCGGCCATCGAGGTGGCAGGCCAAGACCATACCGATTACGCCACTGAGGCGCTGAATCGAACTTGCGACTACCGAATCGGTAGGCAAACAAGCAAACCACTCGTCCAACGAGGAACTCCCTAGAGGTGGAACAGAGAGAAAACCCAACAGCTGCACCATTAAGCAACAGCCGAGGAAGGAGGTGGGAATGGAAGTAAAGCATGACATCTAACACTTAATAAAGAACTACTGTAGGATAAAATATCAGCGCGTCATGAGAACGTCCTGAACTGCACAAAAGGCTCCCAAGCAATGAAGAACTGTAATCAACTCGAGTACACTTGACAGTTACAAATACATCTGCAGGACTAAACATAAAATGAATGCAGTTCTTTTAAGTCACGGCAAAATGAACCCTCTGTCGGAATTATAAATTCATAGCTTCATTTACCATGCATGTACAGAATTAAGAATGGTTCTTACATGCAATTCGTTCACTCAGGCACTCCCCTCAATTAAACCAGTACATGAAATACCAAACTTGATACTACAGTATTTGAATATAAGATGCTTAAATAACAACTCTATCTCAAATTTAGATACAATAAGAATTTGCTTTCCATCTCACACTGATTATATCTGAATAATACTACTTAATCTTGTAAGTGATACAATTCACTGATATTTACCTCTGGAACACAATACACAATCAACCCACTTTCATCCCTAAAGTATATTTAGCCCTGGTATTTCACTGGTACAAAACACTAGTAATTCAACAAGTTTAAGTAACTACTTTATAACCAGATCAGGAACAATAACCCCAATTACAAGAGAGAGACAATTGAACTCTTACTTTAACCGGTTGTGATTATGGGGTTGTTGCCTTTACAAAGAAATTGTTTTATTATAAAAAGACCTTTAAACGTCAGTGAACACAATGACAAACATTGTAATGTACTAGAATAATTCCCCTTTTGAACTGACTTCTTTGACAGTTCAAAAATGCGACCAGACCATTTCTTCCCTCTTCCTGAACCAAAGACACTTTTAATATATCCCTTGTAACTCCACTATCCCCGTAATTATGTTAATTTGGGTATTTGACTTTTCTACCTTGTGTTGCTCTATTGGGCTTGCGGCACTGAGGTATAGTAGCATAGGTCTTCCATGTCCAAAAAAGGCACTGGGATGAGATGGGTGCCTTGGAAGGAGTAGGCCAGTGAGATTTCGGGGTATCTTAGGTCAAAAAGGAGTGAAGTTTAATGGCACTTCTGCCTTGCCTAACTTCAGGATCTTCTCAGTCTTACTTGAATCACTGATGGTCACCCTTCAGGTATGGCTGCAACCCAGTTGTCTGCAACTGCTGCTTCTGTGAGCTCCTGTTCCAGCCAACTAACTTTTCCTCTGCAAGTTTCCTCCAGCTAGGCTTATGTGAGGATCTTCAGAGGTGGGCCTAGGGAAAATCAGGGCTCTCACTGATCAAGTTGTTGGATTCAGGATGGTAGGTCCACACAGACCTAAGGGTTTTATTGGTCAGGAGTCTTTGAATACAATCCTTCAGACAGACTACAGCAGGTTATTATGTTACCTTGTTGTTGTGACCCTAGGTCATTTACAGAAGTGAGCAGGGTACTGAAAATGACCGTCAGAAGATCATGGGTGGAACTGGTGCCAAACTCGGCACCACTCCTAATCTTCAGATTCCCCATTAATACTGCAGGTGTGGGTTTCTTTTTGCTCTTGTAAATGCCCTACTGAAACACAGAGAAGGAGAAGACAATTCTGCCTCCACAGAAATTTATACTTAAAAATGGAAGAGAGAAGAGGCGAGAAGTCAAATGCGTGGATGATTATCACGGGCCACCGATGACGATTTCTTTAATATGTAAGTCAGGGACCTCACAATATATATATATATATATATTAAATATATAATATATATATATATATATAGATATATATATATATATATAACTATATATATATATATTTATAAGTATATATACAAAAATGTTCACACCTGCTCTGAGTTAACGAATTCCCACCGACCCTTCTCGATCATTTTCTTGTCACGTGAACAAACCCAATCACGTGACTATAACCATGGCAAGAAGTATATTGTCCCATTATCCATCTCAGGGTCCCACGGCAGAGTTCTCGATAGAGGGACTAATACCTGCTGTTGTCGTACCTCACGACCCCATTATTCGCCTTCAGTGCATGGTATGAATAGAATGGAGAGAGAATCAGATGTGAACTGAGCTGAGAATGAGAGAATTAGATATTGAATGAGATGAGAAAGAGACAACTAGATATTGAATTAGCTGAGAATGACGGAATTAGATGTGGAGAGAGCTAAGAATGAGGGAATTAGATGTGGAGAGAGCTGAGAATGAGGGAATTACATGTGGAGTGGGTGAGAATGAGAGAATTAGATATGGAGTGAGCTGAGAATGAGGGAATTAGATATTGAATGAGCTGAGAATGAGAGTTTTAGGTGTGGAGTGAGCTGAGAATGAGAGAATTAGATACTGAATGAGCTGATTATGAGGGAATTAGATATGGAGAGAGCTGAGAACGAGGGAATTAGATGTGGAGTGAGCTGAGAATGAGAGAATTAGACGCGGAATGAGCTGAGAATGAGGGAATTAGATGTGGAGTGAGCTGAAGTAATTGACAAAGAAGAGTAACATTACATAAATTATAATAAAAAGTTAGATAAACTGGGTCAGAATCGAGTCTCTTCATCTCATGAACGGCCAAGATCTTCCTGTCTTTAAATCCTCATAGACAGTCAACAAACTATAAAACCCAAGAGGGAAAAATGTCATGAATAAATAAATAAATATGAGGGAATAGATAATAAAAACCGATACACCTGAAATTCAGGAGACACCAGCAGAAAGCAGGACTGAATTCGCTCCTTGCTCAAATATTTGGAGATTTCTTTACACCAACTGAGCAGTTATTTTGTTCAACCCTGGTTTATTTAAGCTTGTGAACTTTTAACTACATTTCTTCTGAGGGGCCCCCCACAATATTTGCCACTGAGTTAATTGCTCTACCTTTTCATTCTAATATTTTAGCTTCCGTGACGAATCTGAAAGTGACCCAAATACCTTAAAAACATTTTGAAGTCATAAAGCAACAGGACCAATTAATCACGAAAAATAAAATTGTAAATTGTTAATTGAAGATGGCGCTGGCACCTAAGGCCTCAAAGTAGAATTGTAAATTGAAACGTCAAAATAAAATTGTAAATTGTAAATTGAAGATGGCGCTGGCACCTAAGGCCTCAAAATAAAATTGTAAATTGTAAATTGAAGCCTCAAAATAAAATTGTAAATTGAAAATGCCACTGGTACCTAAGACCTCAAAATAAAATTGTAAATTGAAGATGCACTGGCACCCAGGGCCTCAAAATAAAATTGTAAATTGAAGATGATGCTGGCACCTAAATCCTCAAAATAAAATTGTAAATTGTAAATTGAAGATGGCGCTGGCACCCAAGGCTCACACCACTGCCAACTGTTGAGGCAAAACTGGTTTCTTTACTTTGGCAACGGAGCACTTAGCTGCTCCCTTTGATTACTGGAAAGTCCTCGGCTGGCGCTTGGCGCCACGCAATTGCCTGAGAGCTTTCCATGCAAGCGCAATGAAAAACTTATGACTCGTCATTTGTCCTGGCACGCATATATAGCTGCTTCAGCAAACTCCAGCCATTAAGTGAAAGCACAATAAGTAAGTGGAAAGCACGAGAACAGAGGAGGACTCCGGTGTGAGATGCCTACGATGCACCAATCAAGCCCGACGCCATTAAGGTGTTTACCAAGGTCTATAGACCTACAGACTGCTCTAGGAGCAAGAGCCTGTGCTGGCATAAGGTCAGGAGAATTTAAAACAACCTTGGGGGTTACTACAGACTGCTCTAGGAGCAAGAGCCCGTGCTGGCATAAGGCCAGGTAAATCTAAAGCAACAACCATGGGTGTTACTACAGACTGCTCTAGGAGCAAGAGCCTGTGCTGGCATAAGGCTAGGTGAATTTAAAACAACAACCATGGGTGGTACTACAGACTGCTCTAGGAGCAAGAGCCCGTGCTGGCATAAGGCCAGGTGAATCGCAAACAACAACCATGGTTGGTACTACAGACTGCTCTAGGAGCAAGAGCCCTTGCTGGCATAAGGCCAGGTGAATCTAAAACAACAACCATAGGTGTTATTATAGACTGCAGCAACTGCATTGAGAGTTTCTAACAACAGATTTTTGGGCGTGCGAAGGTTATACTATACAGTCTTCGTTAGGAAATAAGATAAGGATGTCACACACTTGTCGAAAGGTGTTCTATAGAGTCGATGAACACCCAGGAATAATTATGTGAAGAATCTCTGTGGAGCAAATCTCCAGTTATCACGTTGGAACGAAATCTTAAAATTACTTTTACACACGAGGTCGACACTTTCATTAGCTGTAAGATTAAAAGCTACTATGGTGAAGAACTCCATAATGGTGTAATTGTAAAATTATATATATATATGATATGATATATATATAATATATATATATATCTATATATATATATATATATATATATATATATATACTGCATATATTTTTTTTAAATTCTGCATTTCTGTCATCTCTTCTTATGCCACTTACACTACAAAAAAATTCATCTCAATAGGTCAATAATCCTTGCTTAAACTCCTCTCAAGTCTCATGAGCTTTCGGAACAAACACTTCACTTCCATAAAAGAAGGTTGGCTCAACAAACCTTCCTCATACTCCTCCCTTAGCCTCCTCAGACAATTCAAGTCTCTTCACTGTGTTACGTTTCTACAGTTATTTTAAATCGCTTTTTCTCTCATCTTACCGCCATCCATTATACTGACTCATTAATAATTAAACAATTCAACTATTTCCACTCTTCTGACATCTAAATTCACATTCAATGCTTCAACTTCTTTCTTGGATGCCATTTATTGCCATTTACACAAATCACATTCCTCTTCTAACCCCATTTACTCTCAGTCTCCCCCTCTAGAAAACACTTTCTCGCTCTTTCACTGCTTTCTGTGGTTTTCCATCATTATTCTCATTCAATATAATTTTTCTTACAAACACAAACCATTCGATATTCAATTCATGATTTATTTGCTTAAGCAACAACTCTCTCATTCAGTATTATATTTTTTACAAACAGAAACCATTCGATATTCAATTCATGATTTATTTGCTTAAGCAACAACTCTGCATACCTATAGCTACTGTCCTTTCTCCGAGTATTTGGAAGTTCCTCGTTGGACGAGTCGGTTACTCGCTCGACTACTGATCTCAGGGTCCGGGTTCGATTCCCCGTTCTGCCAACGCGAAACTAGAGGAATTAATTTCCGGTGATAGAAATTCATTTCTCGATGTGGTTCGGATCCCACAATAAGCTGTAGGTCCCGTTGCTAGGTAACCAATTGGTTCCTAGCCCCGTCAAAATATCTAATGCTTCGGGTTCAGCCCTAGGAGAGCTGTCAATCAACTTTTTCTCCAAGTTCTTGGGTCATTCCGTCCACTAACAATCTTGTCCCTGACCCAGTTCAACACCAAACCAAACTATCAGCGCCTCAGTGGCGTGGTTGGTTTGGTGTTTGCTTCTCACTTCGGTGATCGCGGGTTCGATTCTCGGCCATTCCATTGAGGAGTGAGAGATGTGTATTTCTGGTGATAGACGTTCACTCTCGACGTGGTTCGGAAGTCACGTAAAGCCGTTGGTCCCGTTGCTGAATAACCACTGGTTCCATGCAACGTAAAAACACCATACAAACAAAAACAAACAAACAAACCAAACTATCCCCACCTAGAGAGTCTAACGAAGGTTAGAACTTCCCGAGTGAAAAGCTCTAATAACTCTTAATACCCTTTCTTCTATATCATACTTTTTGCAAACACTCAAAATTGTCTCTCTGTCATTTATGTAATATGCTCTTTCTAGGGCATGTTTGGAACATACAGTGTTTTCATTTACTTATCAACTTCTAATATAACTGTTTTATAGCATATACTTGGCTTATACTTCCTCTTCCACACACACGCATACACACACACATATCTATATATGTATATATATATATATATATATATATATATATATATATATATAGATTGATTGTTTTACGCAATGTTAGATAATTTATATAGTTAATTTTTGGAAATCAAAGTGTTAAATTTTAATGACGACAAGATTGCAATATGAAAATACGTATATGTATATATATATATATATATATATATATTATATATATATATATATATATATATATAAAGTAAAAATCAAGAGAGTTTCACCGTACACGCGATGGCCATAAAATATTCACACAACTCGAAAGGAAAAATGAAAAAGCTGATTGGCACCTGTACTTTCGTCTAATGAAATCTGTCGATGTCTGGTACAGGGAAGCACTAGCTCCAATCTAGCTTTTAATTTTCCCTGTCGTGTCTATATACATATTTTATGGTCTTAACGTGTGGAACGTGTGGACTCTCGGTTTTTATTCTACAATAATGTTTATGTAGGTATATATATATATATATATATATATATATATATATATATATATATTTGATTATATACATACTATATATCTATATTTCATATGGTAGACTTGTCATCATTCACTCGTAACATTCTGATCAACAGACCTGAAATATATAAATTATATCAACGATTACCGTAAACACTTTCATTTTAACTCACTCTCCCGCCTAACATCATTCTAAACCTGGTCTTTCAGCATCGTAGCATCTCAATAATCTCTTTCTGACTTTGCTATGTAGCAATCTGTCTTCGCTATCGTAAGCAATAGGCTCCAATACGCCTACGCTCCCCTTTCTCCCGGCCGGCCGGCCCGGCGGCAGTAACAACGAGAGAGCGAGAGATAACAATGCTACATCCCGTTCGCTGGAGAACCAACGAATGAAGTCTAGTGGATGTGGCGTCACGGCAACTTATGAAAGAAAGGTCACTACGACGCATTAATTGGAATAGCAGTGTAACATTTTATATAGCTTTCCCTAATGCAGATACAACTGTCTATACTCTGTTTTTTTCCATCTGTCCACCCGTCAGTGGTGTTTGTGTATGGTAACACTGCGTCCTGGGCTTTCGATAGTTATGCTATGTGTAAGTTTTAGGTAAATAAAATGATATCTGGGAGTACATTTGCAACTGAAAAGTGTTTTAATAATTTATTGTTTGCGAATTACGCCATTAATATTTTAATAGGATATTATTATAATTGTTGAATGTAAGCTGAATATAACTATCTGAAACCCGGGACGCAGTGTTACCACACGTAAACACCACAGGCGGGTGGACAGATGGAAAAAAACCGAGTATAGGAAATTTATGGACTTTTTTTTTTCTTCTTTTTTGGCGGGGGAGGGGGAAAAGAGAGAGAAGTTCTGATATTTTATTTTCCTCGAGGTGTTTTCCTTTTGTTTTTGTTTAATAAGGATATGAGTCAGTAGATTTTTTTTTATTTTAAATTAATGAAAGACAATGTAGCAGACAGTTTGTCCATATTAGAATACTGTACGTAAATATAGTACGTATTTGTATATACTTGATTGATGTTTAAATATATATACATTAAAGATATAAATTATATATATATAATATATATATATATATATATATATATATAAATATATATATATATATATATATAATATATGTATATATGTATATATATATATTTGTGTATATATATATATATATATATATATATATATATATATTATATATATATATATATATATATTTGTATAGATGTATATATATATATATATATATATATAATAGATATGAGTCAGTAGATTTTTTTTTAATTTTAAATTAATGAAAGGCAATGTAGCAGACAGTTTGTCCATATTTTTTTAAGAAACTGTACGTTTATATTAGAATACTGTACGCTAAATATAGTACGTATTTGTATATACTTGATTGATGTTAAAATATATACATATAAAATAAAGATATATATATATATATATATATATATATATATATATATACACATAAATAAATAAATATATATATATATACATATATATATATATATATAT
>NC_061103.1:34641444-34681444 GCF_015104395.2 Macrobrachium nipponense | reverse complement strand
AGGTCATTCTGCGCTGAAAGGGATAAGTGAGAGTAGAAAATATTTCTCTTTGATTACTTTATTTTTCGTGCGTATTCCTCTACAATTTCAGAAAGGGCATTTCGGGTGCTCTGGGAGAGAGAGAGAGAGAGAGAGAGAGAGAGAGAGAGAGAGAGAGAGAGGGGGGGGGGGGGGGCAAATTTCTAACACATCTACTAAAACTCCATAATTGTGTTCCGTCATTCTATCTGAAAATTCATTAAAGCTTTCTTGTCCGACTCGTCTGTTTCTGCCACTGCTGACTGGTGGTCTATCTAGCCCCTCCCCATTTCTTCTGGGGTACTTCAGGAACCACCATTCTTCCCTAACAGTTTCCTTTATAACAACATCGTCCCTTATATTCAATATCCCCTGCAAAGACCCCTTAAAACAGAATTTTCTTTACCTTACGGATAACTTACACCCAAAAGAAAATAGACTCATATGTGCATCCGTTCTAGGCAGGCTTCAAACCTACGCTTTTTGGATTTGATATGAGGGTGACAAGGAATCATCCAAACATATAATGTACCATTCATATAATCAACTAGGGGTGTAGGATATGATTACTACTAATAGGACCTCATTGAAACTGGATGGTATTTAGCGGAGGTATCTATTAAAAGTTACAAGCTTTCCAGGTCTAAGAATCCTCATTGTCAAGTATCCGGATACTTGACAATGAGGACTGCTAGCCCTGGAGCTTTTTCAATAATACATATCACCGCTAGATACCACCGAGTTTCAATGAGGTCCTGTTAGGTAGGAATTGTATTAATGCACAGAACAATTGTGTAAGTGCTAAAGCTTATACATATATATATATATATATATATATATATATATATATATATATATATATATATATATATATATATATATATATATATAGGAGCTTCAGAAGGTGTCCATGATACAACCAGTAAAAGGAATCAAGTTTATTTTCAACGAAACATTTCGCACATGAAACTTCTGTGCATCATCAGTCTGTAAGAGAGCAAAGAGACATAAATAACATTCATGATAAAAATAAAGGAACTCACAAATATTTAAATAGTCTTAAAAATTAAAAATCAAAATAAAAACAAACAAAGGTAAAGAGAGAGAGAACAACCCAAACACAGATATTGTAGCCATCTGGGTTTCAGCTTCTGTACTGGTCAGAAAATAAAACCACCTGAATTTTCCAGTATCAGGAACCACGCTTCTAATTGCAAAATTGAAATCCAAAAAGAACAATTCAAAATAATAGATTATGTCAAAAATCCTGACCATCTAACTACCCTCGAGTCGTTATACATTAAGAAACTTGTTCCTTCACTCAATAGCAATACCTCCTCAGCTACTCTATACCTGGCATAGTTGACGTCGTCCTCGTCAACTGGTTTTTTCGTCATTCCATCTTCTCTCTACATTATGGACGGTTGGTGTTTGGGTTGTTCTCTCTCTCTTTACCTTTGTTTGTTTTTACTTTGATTTTTAATTTTTAAGACTATTTTAATATTTGTGAGTTCCTTTATTTTTATCATTGAATGTTATTTTTGTGTCTCTTTGCTCTCTTACAGACTGATGATGCACAGAAGTTTCATGTGCAAAACGTTTCGTTGAAAATAAACTTGATTCCTTTTACTGGTTGTATCATGGACACCTTCTGAAGCTCCTATATATTTATTTAACTGAGCCTCTCTCTCTCTCTCTCTCTCTCTCTCTCTCTCTCTCTCTCTCTCTCTCTCTCTATATATATATATATATATATATATATATATTATATATATGTGTGTGTGTGTGTGTGAATAACTTGATCACGAAGTATATAAAACGTGATGCTATGTATAAATAAAGGTTTTTGCTACGAAGGAAAAATGAAAAACGAGATGGCCAAGCACTTTCGGTCTAGTGCGACCCTTTACTCAGGCACAACTGATCGTACAGAGGAAAAACATAGTCAAAGTAGGCTTAATATCCCAACTGACACTACAAGATCAGCAATAAGGTCGATTTCACTCTACAGAAACGAGGAAACGCCTGAGGGCAGGATAAGCGAATTTTTAGGCAGCCACACCTTGGAGGATCACACACGTGTTCAACAGATGATTCATCCAGAAAACAATACATTTGGAAAAAACAAGGAGGCATATACAACTTATTACCATGAAATTTACAAAAATGTTCCCCCCAAAAAATTATTAATGAAATGACAAAAAAAGGATATAAATATATCGAGCAAGAGAGAGAGAGAGAGAGAGAGAGAGAGAGAGAGAGAGAGAGAGAGAGAGAGAGAAATAATAACTATACATGTGGGACTAATTAAATAGTAGTTCATTTATTTTAAGGGCCTTCAAAAACATTTTACAAATCTACGGGTCCAAATGGTACAATCCCAGACTAAGATTTAGGTTGTTTTTATTAGTGATTTGTATAATTGCTGATTCCTGTAAATTTCTTGAAACATAATCATTAGATCTAGCAATTACAGAGGTATCGCCCCAATTAATACAATGAGATTTTTCACTCAGATGGATAAACAGTGCATTTTAAGTCTGGGCTGTTCTCACTGAATACATATGCTGCTTAATACATACACATAAATTTTTACTTGACTGTCCAACGTAAAAAGATGGGCAATCCTTACAAGGAATTTTGTAAATGATGTTGTTATTTGTTACAGGACTATTCTTAATTAGCATATCTTTAATGGTGTTGTTATACGAGAACACTACATTAACAATAACGATTTAAATATTGATTTTATGGTTTCAAATCCACGAAAGTAAGGCAAACTAAGTACATTTTTAGGCATTTCTTTTTCATTACTAGCAACACTATAAATCTTTTTGTGAGCTTTTGATAACATAAATCAATTAAATGAGGTGGGTAGCAGAGATTGTTTCCTATCTTTTTTATGTATTCTATTTCTTGGTCAAGATATTGTGAACTCGTGATACGCAAAGCACGTAGGAACATAGAAGAAAAAATTGAAATTTTAAAATTAAGATGATGGCCAGAATAAATATGTACATATGTTAAATTATTAGTGGGTTTTCTATAAATACTGAATTTACATTGGAAAGATTCTCTATGTATTAATACATCTAGGAAAGGGATGACATTGTTATTTTCAATTTCAACAGTGAATTTTATGGATTGCACTAAATTATTCAATTTAGACAATAAATCATTTACATCGATACCAACAGGTAAGACTACTAAGATGTCATCTACATATCTGTACCATTTTAAGGGGACAAGTGTGATATTCGGGAGGTGTTGTCTCTCAAAAAATTCCATATATAAGTTTCAAAGGAGATGTGATAAAGGGTTACCCATGGCCATGCCAAATATTTGTTGGTAATATTCTACATTAAAAATAAATCTGCAATCACAAATACATAACTTAATCAATGAAATTATGTGACTAACTGACATAGGCAATTCATGCAATACAAATTCTTACTTAAATATTCTAGCACAGAGTCAATAGGGGCTTTTGTAAACAAGGAACATACATCAAAACTGACAAAGATATCACTAGGGTTTAGTACAATGTTATTTAATTTTTCCACAATATCAAGAGAATTCTGGATGTGTGAATTAGATACAGTTCCAAGTAGCGGGGATAACAATTTAGTAAGATATTCAAGATAGTTTATAAGCAATTGATGCTACAGTACTTATAATCGGGAGCATAGGTTTGTTTTCCTTATGAGTTTTGACTAGGCCATATAAATAAAGTAATGAGGGACACTTTACAGTTAACTTACACAAAAGTTCTTTTTTATCTCTAAGAATTTGTTTGATATTGATATTAAAGTTTTTTATTACTTGGTCTAACGGATTTTTTTCGAGTTTTGTTGTAAGTAATTTCATCTTCTAGCAAAGTATGCATGCATGATATGTAGTCAGTTTTGTCCAGAACTACTAAACTATTGGATTTATCAGCCTTAGTAATGTGTAAGCTATTATCATTCTTTAATTCTTTTAAACTTTTTCTGTAGCGAGCGGGGACGTTATTTTCGTGATAGGCACTATATGTCATGCCCTTGATAATGTCTAAATGATTTTGTGGTAGGTCACAGTATTTTTCAAACTTATATAATGAATCTTTGCGAGATGGATCTGCCAGTCTCCACAACATAGATCTTATTATACTTCTATTTCGTAGTTTTTTTTAAAATAAACTGCAACTAGCTTCCTTTATTCACATGGTTTTATGCCTCTGAAAAATAGACAGCATCAAATCTGATGTTATCCATTACTTTTTAGATGTTTTCAACAGAGTTCTAGGTCCCGGTCGAAGTCTATTCCTTCGGTCTTTGAGGTCCTCTAAGATATATTTTGTTTGTTTTGTTTCAATATTTGCATATATGGCATAAACACTCTTGTCATCTACTCAGTGATCAGGAGCGAAGTACACCGTCAGTCTTATTGTATAGTTTATTTTGTCAATTTTTGGTTTTGTTATATGTATATACATGTATGTATACTTACATACATACATACATACATCATACATATATATATTATTATATCATATATATATATATATATATATATATATATATATATATTATATATAAATTCATAGTATGTCTTCACATGAATGTTTGTACATGTTCCTGTTTGCATAATAACTTCATTCACAACATATGTAAGTGTATAGTATCTATGATGCAAAATATGTGCATGCATGCCTATACATCTGAACAGTCTCTAATATTATTCAACTCACCTTCCCACAGAATGAACTAATGCGGCATGAGCTCTTCCGGTCTCAAACTGCGTGACCCTAGGGAGCTGTTGGCAAATCCTGACCATCATCAGGCTGAAGCAAGTGTTCATCCTGACCCCTTCGGTTCCTCGCAGAGCCAAGAACTTGGTTTTTCTTCAAAGGAATTTTCAACGGCAGAAACAGCAAACTCGATGTCGCCCTCATTGGCCATGGCCAATGCCAACTCCCCACCTTCAAACCAGAGTGAGATTTTGAGCACAGATGCTCTTCCAACACAGAACTCGAGTCGTGACATCGAGCCCATTCCAAAGAAAAGGAGACTTTTAGAGGCAAGCGAAGTTCCTCACGAACTCAAGGAATCTGAAAAACAGCCTAGCAGTTCTGACGACATACTAGCTCGGGCTTGCTCTGCCGTAGGCATCGGAGGAGATATATCAGAGAGCGTAGTTGAAGAGCCTCAGCCTAATCACCAGGAACATAATGGAGAGATGCAAAGAGTGGCTCCTAATTACCCCTACAGCAGAGGAGTTAGGCTCCCCCATCAAGGCATTCCTCTGTCGCCTACTTTGAGGCATGCGGAAGATTTAAGACTCCGTCATCCCTTTCATCCTGCATTTCGACCCCCCAGTGAAAGCACTTATGGAATGGAAATCAGGCCGTTTTATAATCATGGATATCCAGTTCCAGCTAGAATGCCTATACACCCAAATGAAGCCCACCGGTATTATGCAGTGCCACGCTACCCAAACAGATATCCCTATGTTGGTCCCCCTGGTTCTACTCCAGCTTCCTTAACCAGGACACCTGTCATAAGACCTGCACAACCAAATGCCCCTCATGAACGTCACCCTTCCATACCTCACGCCTCCCAAGGTTACCCGTACGATCCTCACCAAATACCACGGCCAGCAATACATCATGCTCCACCCACTGTACCTCAAATGCACCTTGAGCATAGGGTGGAGCCTTCTGAAATTCGTCACATCCATCCTGCTACATCTGAAATAAGGCCAGTACAACAGAGTCATCCTGAGATTGCATACAGAATACCAACCCAACATACTTTACCTGTTGGAACAGCTCCGTCAGAACAACGATCACCTACTTCTATAAAGCACCCATATCCAGGACCAGGTATTCCAATCCCTATTCGGCCAAAACTACTTGGTAATCCACAAGGTCACTTACAAGATCCGAGGTCACCACATGCAAGAGTCAGTGAGGGTTATGCTGGTGGAGTCATACATGGAAATCATGCAGGAGTAGGCTCTCCACATCCTAAAAGCCCAAATGAATTATCTTGTGAAAATCCTTTCCAAATACCTGAGCCACAAGACATTAAAAATAAGGTGCATACCTCTACACACTCTAGTACAGTCCCTTCTCATGATGTATCAACTGTGAAATTTGCAAGTTCGCTAAATGAAATTAAACCTCAACTCTCTTTTGTATCACAAAAAGGAAATATGACAGAGCAAACAGAGGTTGAAATTACACACGATAAAGCTACAACAAGAAGGCCTAGGCAACCACCAGAGCCTTGTGTAGAGCTAATTCCTATACCGGCACCTTCACAAGAAAAATATGGCAAAAGTAAGCTTAATGAGAAAAATCAGCTGTTATCACCTGTTAATAGTCCCCTAGGTGTTGAATTGAAACGGTTTCATGCTCTAAATCCTTCACATCAAAGTCAACCAAGTATGGAAAACCTAACATCAGTAGGTTCACCCAAAACTTATGATGAGTCCCAGCAACAGACAAAAAATGCAGAAAACAAATTTGCAAACACGAGAGAAAGTGGATCTAATATGGAGTCAAGGGTAAATGAAGAGAAGGAAGAATCTTCTAACAAGGACCCTAAGAAGTCTTTTAGAAAACGATGGTTAGACAAACAAGAACGCCATTCATCAAAACGATCTGCTGAACAGGATGTAAAAACTACAGAACGACCCAAATCAGAAGCAGCTGCAAAAAAAGAAGACACAGTTATTGTGCTTGATGATGATGACGAGAACGTGACTATGGAAAGTAATAAGCTACCTAAGTCTTTAAGTGCCAGCAGTAAAGGCTTAGTTGGCCCGGGACAACTTCACTGTCTCCACAGTTCAGTATATTTAAACAATATGAGATCAGCTTCTGAACCTCCTATTGGAACTTCTATAACCTCCAAAAATAATAGTCCATTGGGTAATAGGCCAGCCTCTGTGCCTTGTTCTGCTCAACAGCTACAGAATGTGAGGACTCTATATGAATCTCAGAATAAAGTGAACATTGCAGATTTTGATAGAAATGCTAAAGAAAAAGATAACGATGATGAATTTGTTAATCGTCTAAAACTAGTGCTGAATGACCTTATATCGGTCCCTGTACCTGAAGTCACAAAGCTGCAAGGCCTCACATGCCCCATTGATGAATTACTAGCTTCTTTGGTGAAACGTCGTGGTGCACTACCTTCTGAGGATCCTAATCCTAAGGAGCGACTGAGAAAAGACTTCTTGGTCTTGGTCAAACTCTGTATGCCAAAGAATTTATTAGAGGACTGGGGTTGGAACAATTCTTCACCAGAAGAAATACTAGATGAACTTATCAAAGTCACAAATAATGGTAAGTTTAATACTAGAACTTCACTATTACTGGATTTCTTTCATCTCAATAATGCCAAAACTACACTGATATATGAGGGTTGCATTTCCAGGTTTCAAGAATCTCTAGGCATTCTCTAATACTCACATTTGCAGCCCCCAAATTTAAGTTTCTAGTAAAGTGTTGCATGCATTTGCTAATATACAGTGAGATAAATAACTGTTTGCCCTTTTATTTGCAGGTATGGATGGTTCTAAAGGAAATGCAAGATTAAATCTGGCGAGAGAGCATAATCCTGCACCCCCTACATCTTCTCATACTCAGGATAACAATCTTGACACAGCCCCCATGAATCATGCGACTTCTTCTTCTCCATGTCCTATTGTGTCACTGTCACCTGTCTATCAAAATTCTTCCCCAGTCCCTGAAATCCCAGTCTCATCTCAGCATTTAGAACCCTCTAATCAAGGTCCACCCAATCAATCTTCACTACAGAGAGCTGGGGCCCCTCAACCTGCCAGTCAAATTTTGATCCAATACCCTACTTTGCCCCCTCAGCATCATTCAGTCGCTCATTCTCCTAAACAACCATCTGTCTCCCTTCATCCTGTCCCTGCTACACATCACCCTCCTATTATGTCCCCTCAGCAACCCACAGCATCACCTGTGTATCACCATTCTTCATCTAGTTCCCAGCAACCAAGTCAATGGCCTTCACAAAGACACTCTGTGCCTCCTATATCCCGACCAACAACAACTCTGTCCACCAACAGTGAACCATCTTTCGTTCCACCAGAAGATAACCTGGAGGATGAGGTGTTTACACCCACCAACAGAACTCCACATCCGCTCCCTTATTCACGTCCTCAAGTGCCAGTGCATCCTGCAAAACCAGTCCACGAAAGTATCTCCCAAAATATCAAGCCAACACAAGAGCATGCCGGTTACGCATCAGCAGCTCCAGTACAAATGCCCTCGCAAAACTCTTCCCACCCTCACAATATTCCCATTACTGTTTTACACTATTCACAAGTACCCCAGCCACCCACGAATGTACCATACGGTCAACATTCCTCACACCCATATACTACTCCAGGAAGCAATCACACTATCCATAACCCTCCACATTACCCGAGAGGACCCTATCCTCGACCTTATCCATATGCCTACTATCACCCAAACAATCCTCATTATCCTCGTCCTGCATACCGCCATGCCAGCATCCTTCATGGCTTACCAAACACCCCTCCACGCCACCCCTATAGTCCCAGGAGTCCGCACAGAAGCCCGAACACCCACACTGCAATACGACTAGTCGCTCAGCCTCCTGCCCCTCTTTCGCCTAGTCACTGGAGTGGTAAGTGCTATTTTTCAAACGTTTATTTGTCAATTTTTATGTAGGATTTAGAGTATCACATCACTATTGCACTCTGAAAAATATTTAAACTACCCAGAATGAGTCATCTTGTGATCAACATGAACTGATTTTACATAATATGGGAAGACACTGATTTCCAAACATTCATACAAGTGCATGAATATACAACACCACACACTTATATTATAATAGATATATAATATATATACAGTACATAGTATGTGTACTTAACTTATTGCACACATCACAAACAGAGTGAAAACAAGTCAATTACTAAGGAGAAAAAGTCTTCAAGAAATGTTGGATAACTGTATGATACACTAGTCTAGATTATTACCAAGTCCTTGACTTGTTGGCAACATGGACTGAGCAACCAACAACCCAGTATACCATCACCTTTTAGGATATTTAAGTGGACCTCTGTTTTAGTCCATTTAAATCTTGGAGAAGGCTTGATTGCTCCCAAAATCTAGGCTCTCTTTGCATATGACTTAGGCACAAAAGCATGGTAGTAGATGCCTTTGCAAGTAATCAGTATACTCCTTGTTCACTGGCATGTCAAACACTGAATCGTTGGTGTCTGTGACAATATGATCTGAAACTTATTTTTAGTCATGTCAATAGATTTGTATCAGGCAATGACCCATACATGTTGCTACCCTTGTCACACTTATGTATCCAGTCTGTCGCCTGCATGTACACAACAGTGTCGATGATATGTTTAGCTGTACTATACTCTGTTTTTTTTCATCTGTCCATCCGCCAGTGGTGTTTTTGTATGTAACACTGCGTCCCGGGCTTGAAATAGTTACGCTATGTGTAAGTTTTAGGTAAAAAAGGATATTTGGTTGTACATTTGCAACTGAAAAGTGTTTTAATAATTTACTGTATGCGAATTACACCGTTAATATTCGAAATAGGATATTGTTATTATTGTCGAATGTAAGCTGCCTTTTCGGGGTGGCGAATGGAACAGCCAGACGCAAATTCCATCAAACAGATGCTAAACCAAGTTACGTCATATCGTATCTGGCTGAAACGCACTTTATAAAAATTAACAGTACATACTGATATACTTACGTATAATGAAGTAATACGTTGACATCTTGCCGTAGTGAACAGCGAGAGAAGCAATTTTCCCGCCACTGCGTCTGGCTGTTCCATTCGCCACCCCGAAAAGGGAGCGTACATTCAACAATAATAACAATAACCTATTTCGAATAATAATGGTGTAATTCGCATACAGTAAATTATTAAAACACTTTTCAGTTGCAAATGTACACCCAGATATCCTTTTATTTACCTAAAACTTACACGTAGCGTAATTATTTAAAGCCCGGGACGCAGTGTTACCATACAAAAACCCCACAGCCGGATGGACAGATGAAAAAAAACAGAGTATAGTTGTTTCTCGAGACGATAAGTACTCAGCACGTAACACTATGAGACTTAATAGCGAGAAAGTTGTGAATGCATAAACAAAGACTAAAATAAAAGATTTGAAAAGGAGGAACGCAATCTACAATAAAATTACTGTAGACCTTACGTAAGCAGAGTGAGCATTTTGAAGACTATATATATATGTGCTAAATAGAAGGTAGGCTACACGGAACTAAATGTGGCAATATTGGAACGGCTTAAATTCATAATCTATAATTAAATAGCCAAAGTTCTCTTAAATCGTATCCACTCAAAAAGTTAAGTATATCTTAGTTTAACCAGACCACTGAGCTGGCTAATGGCTCTCCTAGGGCTGGCCCGAAGGAATAGATATTCTTGTGTCGCTAGGAACCGTAGCAACGGAACCTACTGCTTATTGTGGGATCCGAACCACATATCATGAAATGAATTTCTATTCACCAGAAATAAATTCCTCTGATTCCACGTTGGCAGAACGGAGAATGGAACTCGCGACTACCGAATAGGTAGGCGAGCACGTAACCCACTCATCCAACAAGGAACTACCATGTCCAGACAAAATATAAAAATTGTTTACCTCTATGAGTTTTCCTCCTTTGTGACTTCTTGCTTTTGTTTACCTCTTAATAATTCCATTACATGAAGCCAGGTAAGCTGCAATGCATTCGAGGAAAACGTCGACCTTAAGAAAAACTAAGGTCTGCCTCTCTCTCCTCTGTTTTTCATTTGGTACATTCCTTTAATATTTCTATAAATTAAACTTTCTCTCTCTCTCTCTCTCTCAGTAGGATGTCGTTCATTTAAGACATTCCTTAACTTGTTTATAAAAAGTCTCTCTCTCTCTCTCTCTTTACTCTTCCTTCTCTCTCACTCTAAGATGTTATTATTTTTGCACATTCCTCTATATCTTCTATCAATCAAAAGCTCTCTCTCTCTCTCTCTCTCTGTGCAAAAGTCTGTCACACTATACTAAAATCTGAACCTATTTGCCATAGTAACCTGTTTCATTTTACCAAATCTCTCTCTCTCTCTCACACACAAACACACGAAACAGCCTACATAAAATGTAACACACTCCATCTTCCACGCCAGCTGACTCGTGTTTACCTAGCTGTTAAATCCTGATTATACATTAGAGACCATCACACCCGCCCACCCCTCTATCCCGATAAGGATTAAAGTGCGAATGTTACAGGTCTGGAAGAAGAGAGAATCGTCACCTCAGCTGCTATCAAACCTCCGGCCTGAGTCGTCTCATGTGCACTGGACAACTAGTAAGGGGAGACTGAAGTTTTTTTTGCGTTTTTGTTTTGTCTTGTCTTGATTTCTTTGCTTCTTTCTTTATGTTGGTTTTTTTTACGATCACGAATATAAAAGGACTGACGTGAAGTTTTAGAGATAATGGATTTCAGGATGATATTACGTTACAAAACTCTCACGCTTATAAACATGAATAAGAAACTAGGTGATATATACGTACATATGTGTGTGTACTATTTATGTATATAACATACATACACCAATATACAAACTGCAGAATGTTATGTATGAAATACCGGAAAGAATTATGAGAATTGTTCTTTGGTATGAACAATAAAGGTATGGAGATTATTATTAAGGATGGCTCGGGAGGCCATATAGGTCTAGGCGAAAGGATTTTGTTTTGAATCAAGACAGCCGAATGTGCGTCTCTTACTTAAAAGGTTCTATCTTGTGCTGCAAATATGATAGGCCTAATTGGAGGTGCTCTTTTCAAACAGGTGGGTATCCCTGAATGCATTTGGATACCTCCAGATAGCAGTCACAGAAGCCAAATGACCACATAACCGTTAATCAACGCAGGTAAAGACCATTGAGTTTGTTAGAAATATTATCGACAGAATTAACTGAAAAGAATCGACAGAATATTTAAGACTTGATACAACATACAGTGGAACTTCGCCTTTGCACGGTTGCATTTCTTCCTGTTCTATGTTCTGGTTTGGATAAGCACTATTTTCAGATACAGCACGAAAGCATGTATTTGCGAGGTTTTTACATACACTAGGCACGTAGGCACGATCGATGTGCGCGCGTTACATACACTAATAAATGCACGCATATCCACTCCATGCATACATAATATTTTAATAATGTAACTTTGTAGAATACACATTTGAATATAACATCTTAAACGTAATGTGTAATATGTAAATCAAACGCTTAGGCAGGTTTTTTTTATCAATTCATTACCAGCTAACGAATTGCAATGCAAATGCACACGCAAAAACATACGCACAGCAATTTTATCTCAAAAGTCTTACCGAAAACCTGTGCGCGCGCGAATGTACGTAAATTCAATAATCAAAGTCATCGCTAGTGCTTTACAAAAGCCATTACTCTAAGTCTTTTATCATTATAAATACAAATTGAATCTAAAAGGTTCGAAGAAAATCTTGGTTTGGAAATAAAATGGGGGGGGGTATTCGTCGAATTTACTGAATATATAGTCTTCCACTTACTTACACATTTCTCATTAAAACATATCAAATATTAAGACTTTACCATCTATGACAACCAAACAAACGGAAAGGTTTAATTGGAGAGACATTATATTTTTCTCGTGGTTTTTACCTCAGTTATTTTACTTTCAAAATCGCCTCTCTCTCTCTCGTCTCTCTCTCTCTCTCTCTCTCTCTCTCTCTCTCTCTCTCTCTCTCTCTCTCTATATATATATATATATATATATATATATATATATATATATGATATATTATATTAGTATATATATATAATTTCATTCTTTCCCTTATCGTTAACTTTTTACAGCATCGTATCTCATACATTCCTCTTTAGTGACATTTCAAACTTTCTTCCTGTGTAATATTTGCTTGCCATTTTTCGACCTATTCCTCAGGTTTAATATAAATTGTGTTTATTACTTTGTTAGGTTTATTGCAATGTACCAAATACCTCTTCTCGCAGCCGTAATAGCAGATCGGGAAAACTAAAATTATCTGTTACTTTTCTCAGTTAGACGTATTTTTTTTGTCTTAACGTGCCCATTTCCTCCAGTACAGCTATTTTTAATCATTCTATTTTCTTACAGATTTACATAATTCGTGGTACTACTGTCGATGAAAACTACGCAGAAGGGAAGTGACGTTTTCCCTGTGGCTGAAACTTCGGTCTTAGCAACTGAAAACCAACCGTGATAGTACTACAGGGTGGATGGAGGTTTGGTTACCAACACAAGATCTCCTTGGATGAGTGAATATACGAGACCAAGAGACCTTTTCTATTTCTTTAAGAAAAATGTGAAACGCTTAGTTACGTGTAGTTATTCAACGAAAATATGACCAAGTGCAGCATTCATTAGGGGATAATGAATGATTATAAGCCTAGAACAGTATTCAATGTGGCGTTTCAACGGCCAAGCCCGGTCATGAAGGAACGGGCGGTGGTTCGCGAACGTTCCACGGTTACTTCGTTATCATTCTCGGGAACGAAAAAGAAGAAAAAAGTCGTCAAGAGGCAGTGGTGGAGTAACCTTTGAATGTGATATATTTATATGTCAGGGGCTGAATGTAACCTTTTTGAGACAATAGCCATCAGCCGAGTGACTGGATCACTGATGAAGCTTGGTTTATAATTGATCGCGACTCAAAAAAGGTCCGAGTTCACTTAGAGAATGAGGCTTCGCGCGGTTTTGAATTAATCTGGCTTTCTGAGAAAACAATATTACATTACGTATGGAAGTGACTCGGTTAGTAATTTCTCAAGCTTTC
Source organism: Macrobrachium nipponense (assembly GCF_015104395.2). Lineage (NCBI taxonomy): Eukaryota > Metazoa > Arthropoda > Malacostraca > Decapoda > Palaemonidae > Macrobrachium > Macrobrachium nipponense. Next base: position 34,667,550 of record NC_061103.1, on the reverse strand, counting down.
TCCTGTGCGAGAGAGAGAGTGCAAGGCTGAATAAAAATTTGCTCTTCTTCTTTTGGCACAAGAATTTTGTTCAATTGTATTGTGCGCGGTTGCTAAAATGTTAAAGTTTTAATACAATGAAAACTGTCCATAAATATCCATTGGGTATCTGCTTCAATTAACATTAGCACATACATCTTAAAAGTAAAACTCCATGAAATAACTATTGATGTCTACTTAAAACGCGCGTCAGGACTGCAAAAGACTTGCAATAAATATCGATTACGATGTATACTAGACAAAATGAGAGAAAACCAACTTTTTGGAACTGAGTAAAGAACTGACTCTCTCTCTCTCTGACGCACTTCCAAAATTCGAAACGGATTCTCCTCCGTCCCCAAGAAGTTATGATAAGCTTGGCCGATTGTAATATCAACATACTTGAAGCCTAATTGATAATCTACTGAAAATATATAGGAACACACAACATTTTACTGTTAAAATCAGCTAGTGTTGAAACGGGTCTTGTCTATCTTTCTATCTATCTATCTGTCTATCTATCTGTGTGTGTATATATATATATATATATATATGATATATATATATATATATATATATATATATATATACCCTGGAGACAATCTAAGGTCACAGAAGTAAATACTGAATGCTGTCACTAATGTTGTGTTGTTCAAACTATGCTACCTCTGTGTAAATACCTTCATGGAATTGTTGCTACGAATTGTAAATTTTAAAAGTTCATGATAAAATATATATATATATATATATATATATAATATATATATAGAATATAAATATAATATATATATATATATATATATATATATATATATATATATATATATATATCTATATATATATATATATATATATAGATATATATATATATATATATATATATATAATATATTATATAATAATATATAATATAATAGAATAATTTATATATATAATAAATATATATTATATATAATATATATATATATATATTTAATAATATATTAATAATGTCACATAATGATTTCTTTCACAGAAGTGAAGTTAATAAATTAAAGAAATATTTTGTACAATTTGTATCTTGTGTATTTCAAATTACTTGGGAAAAATAATGTTGAATTTGAATGAATTGTTGTATAAATAAATTCTATTTGATGTTTCCATTTTTACTTTTCATTCACACAAATTTGGTTATGTAGATTCTAATAAGTTCTACTGTAAGAGAAATTTACATTAATCATATAAAAAAGCAACTTAAACAAACAATTGTCAGAAAGAAAAACTGGTTACCAGTAAAATCCAGAAAACCTAGAAATAATAATAAAAAAAGTATTTGGAGAGCAAAAATAAAAAAAAATTAAGCAATAACACAAAACTGCTGAAAAGCCAGGGGTCTCCAGAAGTCATGGTCTTATCTTTTTCTTGATTTAGACATCTCAGTTATTCAGACATTCATTGTTCAAACCAATGCATTGGCCTTGGCTTCAACCTAAGTCCACATTACATTACTATTCTCAAAATACATATTTCAACAGGGATACATCCTGCTTTAACCTTTCCTTAACCTAACCTTATAAGGGGTATGAGGAAGGGGGTTTAACAGCTGTATCTGCCACCCCCCCACACACCTTCCCTGCTGAGGAGCAAATAAAAAGATATATTTCAACTGGGATGCATCCTAAGTTAACTTACCCTTAACCTAACCTATATATACTACAATGCTGTGCCCTGAACTGGCTGGAGGGTGGGGCTCTGGATCCCCAAAGGGGTCTAGCCTATATGCCTGTTGAAGTAGGCCCTTGAGGGCGGCCTAATTTTGTGTTCACTGTAATCCAAGCCAAAGCCAGTGAGTAACATTCCCATCAATGACACAGATGAAAGTCATGGGTCAGGCAAAAAAATCAAAATCTCCAACACTGATTATTCAGTCTGGTAACATTATTTATGGTGATTTTAAGACATGCTCAATATTTGTCAACTGGACAATTGCATCAACAAATACTATCATGTTTATTTACGATGTATCCCAGCCAGGAGTGAATTTAAGGTGTGCAGGGCCCTAGGCCAGTTACCTTACGGGGACCTCTCATTCATGGACAAGCAAAGAAGGCCCTTACAGCAGTGGGGCGGGGAAGTGGGGGGGAGTTGGTTTCCTCTAAATCCGCCACTGATCCCAGCACATACCATGCAACACTTATATAAAAGTTATAATACATCTATATGTTTGTTTGTGGGGCTTTTACGTTGCATGGAACCAGTGGTTATTCAGCAACTGGACCAACGGCTTTACGTGACTTCCGAACCACGTCGAGAGTGAACTTCTATCACCAGAAATACACATCTCTCACTCCTCAATGGAATGACCGAGAATCGAACCCGCAACCACCGAGGTGCGACGCTAATACCATACCAACCACGCCGCTGATAAATCTATATGGCCTATGCAACATGCCACACTTCCAATTTGCAAAGGCAAGGAAGGTCCAGGGGTACAATTTACCATAGGTTACAAAGCCTTCCCACAGCTATAAAAGGGATGAGACCTAGATTCCTAGGTTAGGTTATGGGAGGTTAAAAGTAGTATTGCCCTATTTCTTGCTTTTAATCTTTTCCAGCTTTGATGATGCAAAAGACTATCTACTAGTATTACCTATGTTTCAACCTACTTTTCTTGCTTTTTGAGTACTTTACCATTCCTAATGATGACATTCCAATCACATACAGCAGTATGAAAAATGGTAAATTTTTGTTTTTTAATGCCATGGGTGACCATCCCTATAACTAAACACACTGTTTAGCCTACTAGGCCTACCGCTCAAATAGCTATAGGTAAGCCACAACAAAAGATGCTGAATATACCTATATTAGCATGATTTTTGGTAGATCTATATTGCTATTCAGCAGCGGCCTAGACTATGTCAGTTGCTGTTTTTCCATGCAGTTTTACCTCCTGAACAAGAATTTTAAATATTTATTCGGACGACTGTAATTAACCTCCCGGGGGCTCGTACTAAACACGGCAAAATACACTTGATACCCCAATTCCTGGTGGCTTTCGTATTCGCGGGGACGAACGATGCGAAATGCTTATATAGAAATACCTGATTTTTTTGTAGGTATTACCTATAATGGAGACTTAGGGGTAGACCACCATTAAAACTTCATTACCTAGGTAATGTCGACTTTAGAGCTAGCTAATTACAAGCCCCTGGGGGTTAACTATAGTCGTCCGAATAAATATTACTACTTAAATTCTTGTTTGAGGTAAAACAATTGGTAGATCTAGAGTACTTATCCGCGGCGGCCTAGACTGGCAGTTGCAGCTTTTCTATGCAGTTTTACGTACTGAACAAGAATTGTAAGTAGTAATATTTATTCGGACGACGGTATTTCTACAGAAGCAGTCTGCACGGACTGCAAGGAACGTAACCGCGGATACGACATCCACTAGGGATTGGGCCGTCCAATGTATTTAGCAGTGTTCATTACTGGACCCCGGGGGTTTAATTAGTGTCCAAATAAATATTACTTAAAATTCTTGTTCAGTAAGTAAAACTGCATAAAAAAACCGCAACTGCCATAGTCTAGGCCGCCGCGGATAAGTACCCTAGATCTACCCAAACGACTGTAATTAATCCCCCAGGGGTACTAAACACGGCGAAATACATTGGATGGCCCCCAATCCCTAGTGGATGTCGTATCCGCGGTTACGTTCCTTGCAGTCCGTGCAGACTGCTTCTGTAGAAATACCCCAAAATCATATAATTAAATGAGCCTAAATCATATTAGCCTAGTACCACGTTATGTAGACAACTAAGGGTCGGGATAAGTTATGTAGGTACATTAGGCCTACCTTCCTTGCAGACAAGTGAATTTAAGTTGATCAGATGAGAATTGTAGGGTGAAATTTTGTTAATAGGCCCTTCAACCGTTGCAATTAAGTAGCCGTGAGCTGCTGGTTAACATCCAGGAAGAGCATATACGAAGTTTAATACACTTCGCTTAATTATTGTCACGAAATATTTAACCAAATCACATGCTATGTATAGAACGTACTGCTCCGGCTCGTTCTCTGTGTAATGTACACGGGTTTGATTCATCTCAGGAAAAATTATTTCCTTCATATAAATGAATATTCGTTTCCACGAGTATACGAAATGCAGTTAAATAAAACAGGAGTGATGAGAGGCTTCGACTGAACAACAATTATATTACAGGCTGAAAACTGTATTGACAGAACTTTTCCATTCATCTGACGTCAGTGCCCTAGTTAATTAACCTAAGGCTGAAAAGTTCGCTACTGATCCCAGTTGTTCAGTTTTCGCGGTCTACATGTTCACGTGAGCTGCTGTCATGTATAAATTACAGACCAATTTTCTACTCATTTTTACGTTGTGACAGACCACTCCTCACTTGTTCGGCATAGGTAGAATTTTTGGTTTTAGTTTTTCTGTTGATGGGTCACTGATCTCACAAATTTCTACGTGCATCATTTGAACGCAGCCTGGTGGCTGTAACTAAAGACTATACTGCGTTTACTTTTCTAAGATCGCTAGGGTGGGGCCAGGTAGAAAAGGCAGAGTTGTCATATCTACGGGTATGTAAGTCCCATTAAATGCTTCCCGCAGATATAATCCTTCTTAGGAGGATTCGTTTTAGACCTTTGGAGTCGAGGGAAAGGGTTTGCTTCTTCCCTGTTAACTTTTTTTTTCCATTCCCGATTCTACTTAGCTATTCCTTCTTTCTCTTTCTATAATTATAGATGCGCTGAGTGGCCTGTTGGCTCCGATGCTTGGACTTGAAACATAAATTCATAAGTCAATCGATCTATTATGCCCTTGGAAAAGACAACCACGCATTCCTTCTCTGCATATCATTTTTATCAAAATTATCCAAGTCAGTCACAGGATTCACTTTCTCTTTTCTTTTTTGAAACACTGGAGATTCCACTATATTTCCCGCCTCTCTTGCTCTTAAGTCTACGAATAGTCATTTCTAACACTTTTGTTGCTTCAAATGTTCTTTGGATAGCCTTCGAAACATCAGTTACAGGACCTTCAAGATGTTTTTATAAAATGATGTATTTCAGGAAATTATAGACTATATTCTTGGCCTCAGGTGGTGAGTGAAGACGTTTACGGGAGTCATTTGGGCTAGGCTGTCCATACTTTTCACAGTGGGTGATCGAGTGCGAGTATCCTTTAATGATATTGACCATGACCTTTTAAATCCTCTTAAAACCCATAGGTCCCCTGAACTCAGATGTGGCATCGCCGGGGAAAAAATATGCCATATCTTCATTTCCATTAGTAAAACAGAGGTTTTCACGAAGAATATACGAAATAAGATATATTCAAAATATCTAATGCAAGCAAAGAATCACATTTTAAGAAATAAAAACTATTTCAATAGACTCCATGAAGCTAATATTATTACCATAACGTGAAAATTGGCACTGTATGATTTCTGTACAGGCCACACCCTAGCGATCTTAGAAAAGTAAACGCACTATAGCCAAATACTGACATTCGCCGTATAACTCTGCTAGCAATAACATTATGTGCTGCAATTTATACGTTGCACAGGTTTGGCGCATAAGGTCTGGGTTGTTTAAGCTCAGTGAATTGGTAATTCACAGTAAGGTTTGAAAAGTGTAACGAGGGGAAAACTTCGCAGTTGCACTGTGAAGCAATTGTTAGAGAAGCTGTAAGTCAGGTGGAAGAAAGAGGATATGAGCGGAGGTACAGAAAATAAGTCAGGTGGAAGAAAAGGAATATGAACGGAGGTAGAGGAAAAAGAATGAAAGCTGCTGCAGCTAGAGGCCGAAGGGACGCTGCAAAGAACCTTAATACATACGAGGTACTTGCTATCATCTTTTCTTCCCTGCATAATCTGATTAGAAGTTAGTTTGTTTTAGGAATCTTGATGACGGTATGGTCAATCTGTTTGGCAAATGGGTATCATACAGTTTCTCCTAATAAGTTTATAATTTTTTCCATAAAATATATATCTTTAAAAAGATATGAAAGCTTCCTTTTTTTTTTAGAGAGAACTAGAAACTTACTGATGATAACCATATAACTTCTTTTGTTATGCAAAACAGTTGCCTGTCTGATTATCATAATTTTGCCACTTACCTACTATAGTATGTGTATGAAGGATTTTTGCAGGGCAAATAATGCATTCTTCTTATAAATCTCAAACTGAATTATGTGTAAACTACAGTTATTATTGACTATGACATATCATAAAAATTCAAATTTTTACTATGGGGTCGTTATTACTCAATTGATTTTGCATCTAATATGAAGGGTAAATCTCAAAACATCTGAAGGACTGCATGAGGAGCTACTAAAGAATGCAATGTCTGGATTTGATACTTTAAAATATAGCTGTCACCTGCACATGAATGACTTTTATGCTGCCTGGTTATTATTCGTCACATTAGTGAATAGACTTCTTTCTTCTTTTTTTGTTTGTATGGTGCTTTTACGTTGCATGGAACCAGTGGTTATTCAGCAACGGGACCAACGGCTTTACGTGAATTCCGAACCACGTCGAGAGTGAATTTCTATCACCAGAAATACACATGTCTCACTCCTCAATGGAATGGCCGAATCGAACCCACAACCACCGAGGTGGGTCGCTAATACCATACCAACCACGCCGCTAAGGCGCTTCAATTTTTTTTTTTTTTTTTAAACCCATATGCATATGGTATGCGTAGTCTGCAAAATTTTTTTCTTTTACAAAGGCAGGTGGCCATAAATGTCATTCTACATTCATGCAAAGGGATTTTAAGTCTCTTTCCCAGTAATATTATATGCCCTTCAGATGTCAAAGATTATGCCAATATAATAAATAGTCTGGACTCAAAAAATTAAAAAAACGTAATGGGTCAAAGGTACAACTGCTTTCCTGGAATATGCATTGGGTTGAGGTGAACAGAACTTACGACTCCATTTTTAGGACAAAGTTGGTCTTACATATTTGCCATCACTTTCAACAGACACCCTACAAAACTTTTCCATAGCTCAAAACTCTGTCTAGTTTTGTTGTAAGTAGAATAATTACATGTTATTCTTTTGGAGGGTTTCTTGTTCAAAGATACCCAAGGAGCTGTATTGAAGAAATGGATTTTAGCTAGGACTACTAGATGTATGATATTTTCTGAAATGATTTGTATTGACCAAGAATTGAATTATTACAAAGGGAAAGAGCACATACAAATTCTTCAGCTGTAAATCAGTTAATATAAAATGTTTAAATATTGCATCTGTAAATCAATTAATATAACATGTTTAAATATTGCATAAAACTATCATCCAATGAGTTTGCATCATGAATACACTTACTTTAGATATTCTAAGTATCTATCAAGTAAATTTAATACTAAAGTTTACGAATTCATTTTCAATAAAATGTTAATGCATGCCCCAAAGGTCTTCTACTAATCCTTTAGTGTTATAAATTTTCAAAGCTGTCTTGACTTTGGGCCATATGGCCAAGCACTTGGGCTGAGGTCCTTCAGCAGTTATGTTTTGTTTGTTTGTATGGTATTTTTAAGTTTCATGGAACCAGTGGTTATTCAGCAACGGGACCAACGGTTTTACGTGACTTCCAAACCCTGTCAGGAGTGAACTTCTATCACCAGAAATACACATCTCTCACTCCTCAATGGAATGCTCAAGAATCGAACTCGTGGCCACCGAGGTGGCAGGCCAAGACCATACCAATAATGCCATTGAGATGCTCTTTCAGCAGTTATGGAATTTATCCTATGGCTTGGCATACAGGCCAGGGAGATGTCTGGTTTCTCTGGGATTATTTTTCATGGTATTGCTTCCTTTCAAAATTTTGCTATTAACTGACTATAAAATTTTTGTACTTGCTTTATACATTTAAAATCTTTGATTTTGGAAATTTTATCAACTTTCAGAGACCAACATTTCAAGAAATGGTGTCAATTTCAAGAGATAATTAATGATTTTTAAGCAAACTACATGTCCAATTCCATATTTTTGATGAATCATTTCTGATTTTTTTCAGCTCACCTATGAACTATTCCCTAGTTATTATTACTTGAAGATTTCATCTTGCTAGCAGAAATAACAGTAAAATGTGGTTTGGTTGACAGTATCCTTATGATCTCATACAAGGTTATATGGTGATATTTGTCTTGTATATTGTTTGGAAATTCACAAAACACTACAAAACACTGTGTATGAAAAGAATAAGTATTAGTATTTGCCATTTTCATCAATTAACTGGCTAAATGTCATTTCCATGTGTTCATAATGTTGTCCAAAATATTGTTGACAAATGTATGAGACTATCATATGGTACTTAAATGATTACACTTACATTCCATTGCATTACAGATAAAAATTATCATTATTGTGTTGGTGCTTTACACAGCAATGCTTGGAATTTAACTTTACTTACTGTATGTATATAGAATACAAAAATTTCAACATTTCCAGGCTATCACTTAACTGTGATGTTTGTTAATAAAGTTGGAAGGTATTTATACTGTACAGCAAGTTCCAGGTATTTTCCTAAACCTTCACAAGGCAAAAATTAGGGGATGGTTGAATTCATCTCTTATGACCTCTTCTAGAGCACCTAGCTATACGTCATCCTCCTACATATCTCGTGTCAAAACAAGACTCAGCAGTAGGAGTGGAATTGACATGATACTTGCACCTGGAGTCAGGTCTAATTAAGTTGCTTTTAGATGTCCCACACCTGGGGACAGAGAGGTTGAGTCTTGTGAGTATACTTTAATTATCCTAACATTCGCCCTCTTCATCTTTACAATGCGCTTCTTTACATGACTCTACTTGACTACCTTCACCTTTTTAAATAGGCTCATCCTCGAGTTACTAAAGCATACAACACTGCAACTGCCACTTTAACTGATGAGTAGTGCGCATTAAGCTTCAATACACACGTAATGAGAAAACACAATCAACAGACTTCACATCTTCATCCTATGCTGTTGACATGATACTAGAACCTCAACCATTTTACAATCCCCAAAAATCTATTTCAATATGAGGCTGTTCTGTTATTGAACGAAGGGACACACTGAAATGTGTAAAGTACGTATATTCTTCTCCTATTCTTACAAAACAATCTGCTTTGTCCACACTCCTGAAAACTTACTAGCCAGGTCTAAAACACAGCTCAATGCTTACGCAAGGCAGTCCAGATAAGAAAAATGAAACAAACCTGAACTAATCTCTTCAATAAATGTCTACTATAAACAAATAACAAAGGTAATTTTCACTGGCATATCACAAGACATTACATATTTGACATGTAGCTGTTGGATTTCATCACATATCACAAGTTTTAACAAAATTCTTGAAAACAATATGATAGTTGTAGCTACACTTTGAGCATACAGTAAGGAATATTATGTTGATGGAAATTGTAAGTATGAGTCAACAGATAGAAATTGTCAATATGGGTCAAATACGGATGATACACTGAAAAATTTTCAACACAAAATCATTTGTTCTTGTTTTTATGACATCATAAAAATTAATAAAGCCAACAAAATAAATAAACGACCCCAGAAAAATAATTTACAACAATACTCTCAAACACTACCTGAAGCAAATAAGTATATTAAAAATAAGGATAAATTTATGATACAGTATATACAAGTCATATAAATGTAAAGAGCGAGAAACTTTGACGCCATTGTCACACTTGCCAAAAAAACCTAAAACTAAGCTTATGAAAATTAACTACATAATTTACAAGCACCCAAAGACCCTAACTTCTTTTCTGCCGTTTGGCCATTACTTCTTTAAGTGTTGTCTGTCTTTTGTGAGAAGGTGACTTTATATTCTTAGTAGACTTTTGTGATCCAGTTACAGTCTTCCTCTTTCGCAGAGCATATTCATCCTCTGATCCACGCCTTCTGTCAACCTGAAGAAGGCAGCCACAAAGATAGATTTAGTTTCATAAGCTATATCTAGTATATTACTCACTCCTAATATTCATTCTCTCAATGTTTTCTTTAAATACAGAGTAAACCAGTCTGCCATGCCAGCACCATGAAGCATTCCTCACTATGCTCAATGGGGAAGGTTTCCTCCTAATACCATGGGCAATCTATTTATTAAGGAAACAACAATGGAAAATAAGGGATATATACAAGGCTCTCCCACTAGCTATCCTCATAAAATTTTATAAAAGGTAATTTTTTTTATTGAATTCCCTCTACTGTATGTGTTATATCACCATTATTATTATTACTGTAAACTGAAATATAACTTAAAAGTCTGACCTCCAATCATCTCCTCTGGGCTGCTGCTGCTTTTTTTTTTTCTTCTTTTTTAACTATAGCAAAGATGAATTCATTGTCTGTTCTCTACTTTTTCTCTTTAATAGTTCAATAAATCACAATTTACTTAGCATATATCTAATTCTTGATTTATGGTAATCTAAATTAGCAAATCCTTCAAACCATTGGTAATCTCAGATAGCAGTTACATATTAAACTTTACTGGAGGTTAATAATAAAATTATTCTGAGTGGCCAATTAAAAACTGACTGAACCCAGCATTAAACTGGAAACATGTGACCCACAGTTATCAGTTTCATGGTGGGGAGGAGTGTTAAAATAATAAACTCTTAAGATATTTATTTGCTGATAATTTCCATCACGTTTCCATGTAAGATTTATCTTCTGAACACACACTGGATATGATGGAAACTATTCATCTATGTTAATCACAATTTAGGGGACATATTCCCTCTATACTGCTGACTCGACTCAGGAATACTCTATAGACAAATACATATAACAGAAACTCAAAAGACATCACTGACATCATGCCAGTATCACACAAGCTACTGCGTCAACAAATGATGTTGTCCAAATGCCAGTAGTTAAATGTCTAAATAGTTTTATGGAAGTACAGTATAATGATTTAACATAAATGGAATACTGTCATGTAATCAAGGACAAGTCTAAAATAGTTCAATCTGTGCTAGTGCAGCATACTATACTAATACAACTGCAAATAATGAGTTATCTTAAAAGCAAGCTGACAACTTACCTGGTATGAACTTTGATTCAACTGCTTCTGCAGATATTCTGCTAATAACCTATCTTGTTCTTCCTGTTTCAAACGTTCTTCAATTTTCAGCTGTTCCTCTTTTAACTTTTCAATATCCTGAAAATGTTTTTAGAGGAATAGAAAGGTTAGTCACATTCCTCAGTAAATCTAATAGATAACATTCCATAAAGGGCATACAGTGGTATAAGTCAGAAGTTAAAACAATGGAAACAACATATCTAGGGTTATAATTTTCAGTTTAAAAATCATGTATTAGTAATTATTCATGAAAACTGTTAACAATAAACAATTATGGAGCAAAATTTACAGCATTATACAAGAACGCAAAAAAATTGAAAGGTAGGAAACACTGCAGTGGACGCTGACATGATAAGTGCACAATGACCCCTCCAGGTGCAACTAGCTCTGTGATTTCCTATGTAAAGTTTTCTCAGTAACTAAGGAGTTTTCATTATTAGCTTGACGTACGTACTTTCAGTTAATAAGGTTTTTTCTGCTTGTGCTTCAGCAGTGCTATTTTTCAGATAACCAAATATTGGTTTAAATGTTCTTGGTAGTTATGGTAAATGAGCTTTTGGCAGTGAAAGTTAACTAGCACCAAGTTACCGGCTACTTAAGTCTGCCTACTTTTGAAAATAAATATTACTCACATTAATGCTCTTTTTTACCTATGGTAAATGTAACCACCTTACCTCTTGCATTCTTCTCTGATCTAATTCTAAGTACAGGCAGTCCCCGGGTTACGACGGGGGTTCCATTCTTGAGACGCGTCGTAAGCTGAAAATCGCTGTAAGCCGGAACATCATAAAAAATCCTAAGAAAGCCTTACTTTTAATGCTTTGGATGCATTGAAAACTATGTAAACTGCACTCTTATTGCATTTTACATCAAAAAGACCTTCAAATATTGATTATTTTGCATTTTTTTGTCATATTTCTTGTGCCAGATCAGCGTTGTAAGCGTCGTAACCCTGGAAACAAGTTCTGATAAATATAATTGAAAAGCGCCTTAACCTTGGAACGTAGTAAGCTGAACCTGTTGTAACCTGGGGACTGCCTGTTATCGGCAGGGGTATTTGTTTTCGGCTAGGTGCTGACAAGCGAAAACCATCATTAACCAAAAATCGGCAATTTATGGCACTTATTGGCCTCACGTTTCGGTTCACGGTGCCTCTGTTAGGTATGTTATGACGCCATAACTCTACTATCGGCACCTTATTGCGCTGATAACTGAAACTTGACCATTATGGTGCCATAAATCGCCGATTTTATGACGCTAGATAAGCGTCATAAAACCAGATAGCCATTAACTGAGTCCGCTGATAACTGGGAACTGCCTGTATTCATCAAATGAAGTAAATACACTAAAGACGCCATCCTACTTACAAATGAGTTACGTTCCCTATGGCTGTTTGTATGCTGAACTGTTTGAAGTTGCTTATTGTACTCTTTATCCCTATTTAAGCACAGTATAAAATCAATACAGTGATGTAGGATTTTTTCATCCTAAAACACAATACACTGTACTTTGTTTTAATGTTGGAAGCTTACTTAATGGATAATGTTCTCAGTATTGAATTAATTATAAAAACTGCGCAGTAAATAAATAAAAACAAACTCCACCGATTTCTCCAGGTCCCTTATTTTAAATGCCTGGCAGTGTCTCTGCTCCCTCTCTCACAGGCTGGTACTTGGGCCATGTTAAAAGTGACGGAAGTACTACTAAACAAAGGTAATTTTCCAAAATAATAATTATTTAAATCAATACTTTTAACTATGTTGCCCTCCTCAAAACCCCTCTGTGCTTGACTCTGATACAGCAAGGGGGACAGCCACATGGACCTGAAGGGATCAACATGCACGTCCTAACGTATCTGCATCAGCTGCTGTCTGGGATTAGCAAAGATACGCAAAACAAGCATGTAAAATATGAGCCTGAAAAATGAAAAACTGAAAATCACAAATAGAAAAATATGAAACTGACTTGACAATCAATTTGATCTTTACTGGGCAGTTTTTATAATTAATTCAATACACTGAGAGCATTGCCCATTAAGAAAGCTTCCAACAATAAAACAGAGTAAATATCAACATCCAAAAATTTAAAATGCATTGTACCTGAAGGTATTTGGTAAAATCTACATCCATGAAATTAATGTACAATTAATACTTACAGCACTGAAGTCTTCACCATTTAAAAGCACAGAATAATCCAAAGAAACATTATTGCCATCCACAGACAGCCCATTTTCGTCTGACTTCTTGTCTTCCATTTCAAAACTCTCTTCTAGTATCGTCCTGATATCTTGGGATCTCTCTTCATCCCCTACTTCTCTTCTGGGTACATCCCTGATTTTCTTAGAGTTCTCCTCCACTCCGAAGTCAAGATCCTCTTCATCTATGTCGGTTTCATCATCTGATGGACATTTCCTACTCTTGGTTTCAATTTCAGTATCACTGCAATCTAGTTTAAATGTCTTGGACATTTTCTTATGTCTCTCCATTCTTTTGGGACTACACAATCTTGATTTGAGTCTTTCTGATTTATGAGGATCTTCATTTTCCAAGTCCATGACATTCTCTTTCCCTGATGTTGCTGCACGGGGCTTTTTCTTGATCTTAGTTGCGTGTAACAGGTCTTCAGCTTCTGCAAAAGACATATGAGACTTTATACTAATTCCTAACTGTTAATGACTGACACATTGTACTCATTTATCCCTTTGGAACAACGAGCCCAGAAATTAAAAGAAGAATTTTCACTTACCGTATATTTCGGCGTATAAGTCGACCGGAAGATAAGTCGACCCCCCAATTCTGAGTAAATTTTTATGATTTTAACTAATATCGGGTATATTAGTCGACCTATAAAATGTGAGGCCAACCGTACGCTCGAAAAAAAAGGACCAGGGTAAAACATATCATATAAAATAACCTGAATGTTATTACGGTACATATGTTGCTCTACTTACCATAAGAAATACAGGTAATATACTCGGTATATACTCGAGTGTAATGTAAACAAACAAAGCGCTAACTAACGCTGCATAAGAGCCTACGTATATATGCATGTACACACTGCCACTCAAGTTAATGTTTTGATTGGGGTTGTTAAAACGACGTGCCAGTATTCTATTATTGTGTTGGAATATCCTGACCATTGGTTCTTCTTATGGCATTAAACGGCTCATTTGAGGGAAAACGAACCTGCAGTTGATTCACCAGATTCAAACTGGGATCCTTATGATGAAACCGTGAATGATAATTTGTTTGATGAATTGTTTAATTCAAGTGACGATGACTCAAGTAATTTTGAAGGATTTTAAATGCATATTTACTATTAAATATTTTTTTATTTTACTTAAAGTGATAAATAAAGATTTCATACCATAAATGTTTTTGAACAATACACCGGTAAATACAAAACTGTCAGAGTGAACGCATCCTTCTCAATTACTGTACTACAAATGGCTACGCAATGTTTACACTTGCTGTGCGATTGGGGTTTCTTCAAGTTACTTTGATTTTTTTCATTCAATTTAAGGTAATGGATGTTCTAATGTATTATTATTGTCGTATTACAGTGTGAAATGTTTTTAATACTGGTATTTACATACATAGTTACCTCAACAAGGCTGTCATTATTATTAGCTAACTGTAAAGCCTGGATTCCTGCCAAAATAATAAAGATTCACTTTTTGTTACCGTTAGATAAGTCGACCCCCTAATTTTGGAATGATTTTTTGGGGCTAAAGGGTCGACTTCTACGCCGAAATATACGGTAGTTTAAAACCTAATACAAAAGAGCATTCTCAACAAAATGCTGTAGTTGAATCCCAAGCAATGCAGATCCAAGATAGCTAATCACCCACTGGCTACCTGGAGACTTTCACTGGAAGTAGCAAAAGAACATCAAATTTCAGAGATGTCCACCTTTAGAGCCCTCTGGGGGTGGAAAGTGGGACTAAACATCTAGTTACCAAATGATTTAGAATCGAACTATACATATAAACAGCACCCTTGACATAAACTTATTTGCTACACCAAGTTATGGTTAGAACCTATCAGACATTTGTTTACTAATTCCTGTCACTTAACTGAGCGTCTCCATTTAAATGTATCAAATATACACACTGAAATTCATTTTTACTTAATGAATCTTTTTTTAACTTGCAGCTAAACCAATTACAATAAGTGTTACAATAAGCACACTGAATGAAGGATGCACAACCCATTTACACTTTGCAATTCTGAATATCTACAGTAACATCCATTATATC
Organism: Macrobrachium nipponense; assembly: GCF_015104395.2. NCBI lineage: Eukaryota > Metazoa > Arthropoda > Malacostraca > Decapoda > Palaemonidae > Macrobrachium > Macrobrachium nipponense. The sequence continues at coordinate 34,652,178 of NC_061103.1, read as the reverse complement.
TCACAGACTATGTTGCATTCACCCTGACAACTCTCACAGCATTTACATGGCAACTTCCCCCCGACTTCTTTTTTTTCTTATTTTCTAGTTACCATTAAGCTTTTCTTCATATTTAGTTTTGCTACTCTATTTAATTTTCCATTCTGCTATTCCACCTATAGAACATTCTCTAGGACTATTCCCAATTCTGCATAAAATTGCTCCCAGGGGCCTCACTTTATACAACAATTCCTGTAACTAACAACAGTGATCAACTGTTGAACCACAATAGACATCAACGTTTATCTCAAAATTTTCTCATAACATATTTATATGAGAAGCAAAAGTTATAAGCAGCAATTAAGGTTACAGTCTCATGCCCAATCTGTGGCAGAAGTCTAAAAAAGGAAAAAAAAGAAAAAAGATAAAAGAGAACCAGCACAACTCTAAAACAATGACAATAGGAAACAAACAGAAACAGATTGATTTCACTCTTCTATGATCCATGATGCATTGCAAGCCACAATAAAGGCAGAATGAAAAACTGTAAGACAGTCATTATTACTTTTAGGAAACCATTGTATAAATATTTCTACTGACCAGATTCTGAGCTCTGCGATGATGTTATCTCTCTTAGAGACCTTCCATGTCTCAAGTCACTGCTGTCATTACTACTTGCAGAGTTGTTGCGGGGAAAACATCCAAAGTTGTTCCTGCTACTGTATGTATTATGAGATGAATATGAAGAGGAAGGTGTATTCAAGGCCTCAAGCATGGGCGTTGGAGCAGTGGCATAATTACCTGTGAAATAAAAGACATTTATACATTAGAACAGAAAAATGACAAATCTCTTCTTTGAACAGATTCTAAACCATCTATCATTACTTTTTATTATAAATGATTAGTTTATCCTGACTTATTAGGCTCTTCTTGGGCTGGTGTTTATCATTACAGTATAAAGAAAAGGTTTCTGCATGAATTTCCTAGATTTATTCCATCTATTTACCACCTTTGTATTTCTAAAACATTTCAGATGTTAAGTATATCTTAGTCTAACTAGACCACTGAGCTGATTAACAACTTTCCTAAGGCTGCCCCGAAGGATTAGATATTTTTGCATGGCTAGGAACCAACTGGTCACCTAGCAACAGGACCAACAGCTTATTGTGGGATCCGAACTACATTATATCAAGAAATGAATTTCTATCACCAGAAATAAATACCTCTGATTCTGCGTTACATTTCAGATGTAATGTAATGTAATTTTTAAAAACAAAGGAAAAATTGCAAACCTGGATGTCTTGAAGACTTGTTCTTCTTAGGAGACATTTTCGAAGAATGAGGCATCATATCTGGCAACAACAATTTACCTTGGGAACTTGGAGTCTTCTGACCTAAGAAATACATAATGTTTTGAAAAAATTAACTTTTTGTATACATAAATATTACTTTTACAGTTTTTCCATGCATCGAAAAATGTCCACAACACATCACTCAAAGGTTTTATATCTGATTTTCACTGTAACACAATAGTACTTTATACTTTTGTACACAATAAACTAGCACTTGATACATAATGTTTCCACTGAAAAGGCAATACTAAGCTCAAGTTGAGAGTCTGTCAGGATCATACAATTAGAAGCATTATTTTTATAGTGCCACTTCTGGATTCGCCTTGTAGTGCAGTTTTTGTATTTATGAATACATTTTTTTATATACTGTAGTTTCTACACGGTGAAATATAATTCATAGTATCACTGTGTCATGCCGTTTGTTATTTACTTTGAAATACAGCACTATAAGTTGAAAATGCATTCTTGAAGAAAAGAAAAAAGCATTTGCATGGAAAGGTGGTCAATACAGTACATATCCTAGAAAATTAACTTTCATTATAAAGCCTGACAAAATTATTATGCATATACGTAGATGAACAGGCTATCCATCATTCAATAAAAACCTGCCAAAAATTTTGATTGTACATTGATTCATATGAAAGTGAAGACATTAGCACAACTCTAGTTAGATGTTGAAATGAATGTGAATTTACTGGATACATAATTACATTAAGTAAGGAATATGAATTTCATTTCACAGTATATACTCAAATGTATTTGATAATGAACATAGCCTGCTAAGATGATATGATACTGTCACAAACATACATGCCATTAAAACAAGAGGATATTTCCATCAGATATGAGAAAATTTTTTCTGAAAGCTTCAGTAAACTGAAAAACTGGAACAAATGTTCTTACATATAAAATACAAAGCAGTCCTTTAGGAAATGAAATGTGTAATATTCAATTTTTGCATGTGTAACAACCAAATCTTTCTTGCAACTGGTCCCTACATAAGCCCGCAATGAGTGCATCTTGGTCCCAGCTTCAGTGAAGGTATGTGTTGTCAAACATCTCTATTATTACAATGATTTTTTTAAGGTTTGGATGATATTTTAACAATAAGAAGAGTCTGTAATTAACTAGCACTTACCAATGTACATGTCCATTGGACCTTTAGCAGGTGTTGCTGCTAGTTTTGTAGAGGGCTTGGCCTTAGCCTTTTCTTCTTCCTGAAAAAGATAGTAAACTACTTTAGAAGTCAATAGAAAAGTAATAATTTTGCTAAATAAAAGAGTTGTCTTCTGCCTTGATGTGACAGTCTAAATTAAAGATTTTTACTAATCAATTTCATGACACCCTTTATTTTCTCCACTTCATTTCAATTGAGCAAACCACCTAAGTAATTTCTCTAATCTCCTCAAAGAGATCAATATACAGAACAAATGTATAATTTTTTTTAGCTCATTTCATACCTACATAAAATGCATTATCATACTTTCTATCACTAATAACATAATTACATAAAAGAATAACATTCACAAGAAGAGACAACTCGAATGCTTTACAATACATGACAGTGCTAAAATTACTCAACATTATCATTCTGAATCTTGACTTTGCTATTACTTTAATATTAAAAACTATACATAGCTTACATTAACAAAAATGTACAAAAATGGCAGTAAACAAATTTGGAGTTAGTTACAGAACTTTAAAATAAAATGAAATTTAAATAAGTTTAAAGAAATAAGTCAAATCTTTAGCAAACACTTTTGGTAATCAATACTTGAAATGCAAAAACTGCAGGCAGCATTACAAAGTTTTTCAATTAGATGAAATAATAAATACTATAATAAAGTTAATGGCAACATAGCAGTATACAGGCGGTCCCCGGGTTACGACGGTTCCGGCTTACGACGTTCCGAGGTTACGACGCTTTTTCTTAAATATTCAATGGAAAATCCGTCCTGGGTTACGACGCTTGTTCCGAGGTTACGACGCTGACGCTTCCGACGCTCCGAGTTAACGACGCTTTTAAAAAACGCATGCTATGATAAAAATCCTTTATAGTTTAGCACAGTATATAATAAAAATATGTTTTTGGTTACATTACAACAAAAATTTTGAGGTTATGATGATTTTTGACACTTTTTTTTTTCCGTATTTTTTAAATTTTTTTAGTGACGCCGCATATGCGGAAATAGTTTGCGAGCGAATGAATACACTAGCTTGGGATGCGCAGTTTAAAACAGTCCAAAAGCGCAAATATAATGAAAAATCATTGCTTGTTTCCAGTACATAATAAAAAACTAAGTTTCTGCGGTTAGATTACAACACAAATTCCAAGGTTACGACGTTTTGTTATGCTTTTTAACGATACCTCAATGTGCATAAAAAAAAAAAGAAACTAGTTTTTTGAGCGGCAGGCGTGCACTAAATTTAATTAACGCTATTAAAACTGTATGGTAAATTGACCGAACAACGACCTCGGACGGTCGAGGACGCCAAGCGTAACAATACAAAAGGACGCCACTTCAATCGCGTGTCTGCCTGAAGTTCAGTCGGTTGTGTGCTAAGACGTTGCTGAAATTCCTTGCCATTTTCGCAAATTTACAATGGCTCCTAAACGCCAAAGTACTTCCTCCGATGATAGTTCATCCAAGAAGAGGAAGGTCATCACGATGGAGGTCAAATATGACGTGGTAAAACGTTCGGAGAAGGGAGAAACTAACACGAAATAGGCCGTTCTTTAGGCTTGAGCAGGACCACGGTGGTAAACCATTGTGAAGGACAAGGAACGTATTCTGAAGCATGTTAAGGATGCTGCACCGATGAAGTCAACGGTGATAAACGAGAAGCAACGTAGCCAGAGCATTGTTGAAATGGAGAAATTGCTCATGATCTTGGCTGGAGGACCAGAACCAGCGACGTGTTCCGGTGAGCTTAAGTGTGATCCAGGAGAAGGCTAGAGCGCTGCATGAGGCAGTAGTGAAAAAGTTTGGCGAAGGCAGTGCTGGTGGTGAATTTTCCGCGAGTAGAGGTTGGTTTAACCGTTTTAAGGCTCGTGCAAATTTCGTATGTGTGAAGCTGCTAGTGCTGATAGCGAAGCAGCAGAAAGTTTTCCAGGTGGTTTGGCTGAGATAATTAAGGATGGTGGTTCACGCTGACCAAGTCTTTAATGTGGATGAGACTGGATTATTTTGGAAAAGAATGCCAAATCGAACGTACCTTTCAAGGAGGAGAAGTCAGCACCTGGCCATAAAGCTGGGAAGGAGCGACTGACTTTGCTGTTTGGGTCCAATGCAAGTGGCGATTTGAAACTGAAGCCCTTGCTGGTGTATTTGGCCGAGAATCCCAGGGCATTCAAGGGCATTTTCAAGAGTCAACTCCCTGTGATTTGGAAATCAAACAAGAAGGCTTGGGTTACCTTAATGGTCTTCGAAGATTGGTTCAATGACCATTTCATGCCAGCAGTGGAGCGGTATTTGACTTCGAAGGGTCTGCCTTTTAAGGCCCTCTTAGTCCTGGACAATGCCCCTGGTCACCCTTCAAATTTGGAGCGACATGCATCCTAATGTGAAGGTGGTGTACCTCCCACCCAATACCACATCGCTGATACAGCCAATGGACCAGGGAGTAATAGCTAATTTCAAGGCTTACTACCTTAGAAGGACCATACGTTTGCTTTGAGGGCCATAGAAGCTAACAAGGAGTTGACACTGAAGCAATTCTGGAAGGGCTACAACATTGCTGATGACAGTGGAAAAATATTGCAATGTGCTTGGACGAGGTGAAGACGACCACTTTAAATGGGGCCTGGAAGAAACTGTGTCCACAGTTTGTGCACAGTTTTGAAGGCTTTGACCAGGCAGAAGACGTCGAGACTGTGACGAGGAAGATCGTAGGGCTAAGCAAGAGGCTGAAACTAGATCTTGAACCTGATGATGTAACAGAGCTGCTGGCTTCCCATGGAGAGGAATTGTCTGCAGAGGACTTACTTGAACTTGAACAACAAATGATTAGAAGAGGAGGCGGCACCAGAGCCAAAACCCAGGTCATTAAACTGTGAAAGGCTTGTCAGAGGGTTTTTACTCATCTGGAGAGAGCCTTGGCTTCTTTTGAGGCAGAAGACCCTAACGTTGCTAGGTTTGACAAAATCAAGAGAGGAATCATGGATTTGGTGACTTTCTACAAGGAGACCCTGAAGGAGAAAGCAGACTAAGAGAAGTGTGCAGTCCAGGCTTGACACTTTCTTTCACAAGTCTCCAGTACCACCACCTCCCACTCCTAGTCCTGGTAAGGAATTCTGAACTGTTTTACTAATTTATGTGTTACATAGTGTACATATTAAAATGTGTTAATTTTTTGTTTAACTGTAACAACTAAATGTAAGAGTAAATTGTAACTTCATTAATTTTCATCATTTGTAATTTTATTGCAGAAGTGGTGACAGTTTTTCCAGATCCCCCCCCTGTAACTACCTGTGACAGTTCCAGATCTCCCTGTCTACCTGTGACAGTTCGAGATCTCCTGTACTACCTGTGACAGTTCCCAGATCCCCCTGTACCTGGACCCTCTGTAGCAGCCCGCCCACCTGTACGTGTACAATCAGGTAAAAGGAATTTCATTTTTCTCATTTTCATGTTGGAAATTGTTTACACCCTACATCTACATACGTACACTAACTTACATAGTGGTACAATGTGTTTGATTGTTGCATAACCTTATTATTTTTTTTTTTTTCATTTCAGCCCGCCCCTTTGATAAGTGACAGTGACCCAGATGACCCTGAGCCTTTCCATGGTTTTGATGCCTCGCCCTATTCATCAGGTAAGGAATCCTTAACAAATTTGTATAAAATGTTTTATAAATGCTAATAGAAATTTTATTAAAAGTGTACATATGCGACAATTACATCCACCTTATATTTATGTACCCTATCATTCTTTCCAGATCTAGATGTTCCCTCATCAGTTGATACGAGTAGTATCACCTCTCCAGAGCCCAAATCAGTTGATACGAGTAGTATCACCTCTTCTCCCATTCCTTCAGGTAAAAGAATTCTTCATTTTTTATATTGTACATACGTATTACACATACATATGTCAAACAGTAATAACATGTGCAGTAGTTACAGTAGTAACTATATCATTTTATATATTTTTTATCATTCCAGACTCCCAAGCACCTAGCCCATCCTACTCCATAGCCCAGCCACCCACTCATCTACCATATGCCCATCCCAGTAAGCAAGCCAACCAACTAGAATTTGGTAAGGACATTTTTTTTTATTAATGTTTTAATATTACATATGTATAACCATGTTATGTATGAACAACATACCTATAATCATATGTATTACATTATCATTCCAGACTGGCATGCACCTGTGACTTACATAAACCAGACCTCTACATAGCCTACATGTCTTCATTTTGCTGAAGGTAAGGAATTCTCAGTTGTGTTTAATGTTTGCATACGTACAATAAATTTTGTACACCTAAGTGGTTACATACTGTCCTTTAATATTAATTCTTCATTCCAGACTGCCCATCATCCTAGCCTGTTATCTGTGATAAAGCACACTGAAGTTAGGTTTGGAATGCATCCTTATCATGAATGCTCTACAACCTCCACCTCCATCTCCCACAACCTAGGTAACAGCTTTGAGACTCACTAAAAGTTGGTAAGTTATGTAAGGAATTTCTAAAATTAAGTTTTTATACTACGTACATGTTATATGTGATATTAAACCACTGTATGGTGCATATTACTGTATGTAACTTACTCTGCATAGAGGACTTACTGACAAAATTATTTTTTGTACATTCCAGAGTCCCTGAATGATGTAGGCTATGGGGCCACATAAGACTTTGTCCATCCAGGGTTACATTGAACGACAACTTTAAACTAAAAGTAAGGAATTAATTAACATACATTAACTCTTTTAGTACTCTTGATATATCTACAGTAATTAACATATTGCATTCACAACTTTCTGTAGTGTATATTTTGTACACTAATTTTGTTACTTTTTCCTTCCAGAACCAACATTTTTCACACAACTCCAGGTTGTTACTAACAAATTACTACAAGTGTCATCAAGGGATAACTACAAGTAGAAGCACCATTTTTGGATGGAAAAAACCCTTCAGGAAAGTATACGTATCACATGTAACATGTAGTGTAACAAAGTATGAACAGTAAGGTTTTTACATACAGTAGTATTACTATACGTACATAACTTTTTTTTTATTTTTTACAGGAATTTCCAACCAAGTTTGATTATGTACATACATGTTATAAACCACTGTACGTATGGTTTACTGTATGTAACTTACTAAACATACATACATGACTTAACTTTGATACTACTTTTTTGGTACATTCCAGAAAACCAGGACCCCCTCCATGATGCAGCTATGGGGCCACATAAAACTTTGTCCAGGGTTTACTACAAATAAAAGCACGACAACTGTAAGTAAGTAAAGTAAGTATATCTTAGTTTTACCAACGACCCACTGAGCTGGATTAACAGCTTCCTCCTAGCGGGGGCTGGCCCCCGGGAAGGATTAGATATTTTTACGTGACTAGGAATCAATTGATTACCTAGCAACGGGACCTACAGCTTATTGTGGAATCCGAACCACATTATATCGAGAAAGGTATTTCTATCACCAGAAATAAATTTCTCTGGTTCCGCGTTGGCCGGGTGCCGAGAATCGAACTCGGACCACCGAAGTTAAGCAGCCGAGTGCGAAGACCACTCGGCCAACGTGGGACTAGTAAACTATGTACTACTGTACTAAAGTAAGGAGGAATTATACATAGTAGTAAACATACATTAATAAGTTTTATACATACATACTAAAAAAGTGACCAAGATCTCTCACATGGGATAAGTGATCAAGGTCCCTCATGGAATTACATACTGTACACTCCCTGCTGAACAGGGGTGTAGACCAATCATTTACAATATGCATACCAGTTGATATTAAACCACTGTATGGCGTGCATATTACGTATGTAACTTACTATGCATAGAGTACTTACTGACAAAATTATTTTTTGTACATTCCAGAAACCCACTGAATGATGTAGGCTATGGGGCCACATAAGACTTTGTGCATCCAGGGTTACATAGCACGACAACTTTAAACTAAAGGTAAGGAATTAATTACATACATTACTAAGTTTTTTATACATGTTATATAATGTGATATTAAACCACTGTATGGTGCATATTACTGTATGTAACTTATTATGCATAGAGTACATACTGACAATACTAATATTTTTGTACATTCCAGAAACCCCCTTGAATGATGTAGGCCTATGGGGGCCACAATAAGACTTTTGTGGCATCCCAGGGTTTACATAGCATGACAACTTTAAACTAAAAGTAAGGAATTAATTCACATACATTAACTTTTTTACTCTTGATATAACTCAAAGTAAGGAATTATAAACTAAAAGTAAGAATTAATTAACATACATTAACTCTTTACTCTTGATATCTATAATTACATATTGCATTCAGGACTTTGTGTAGTATTTTGTACTAATTGTGTTATACTTTTACCTTCCAGAGCTACCAGACTGGGATTTTAGTGTACTCCAGGATCTACCAAAGGATTACATACTACGTAGTGTACAGTGCATAATAGTGTTTAGTGATAATCTAACCTAAGGATTAAGTGTAGTACATTGTGCTTTATAGTGTCACAAGAGTTTAATAAAGAATTATACCTTCAAGAACCATCCTTTGCCATTGAAATAACCACACTACACATCATGCAATACTTGCATGTCACACAGGTAAGGTCTCTCTAACTTTTTCTTAGTTTAAGGCATATTTCCAAGTGTCGTTCCGGCTTACGACGATTTTCGGCTTACGACGCGCCTCAAGAACGGAACCCCCGTCGTAACCCGGGGACTGCCTGTATTACCAGTGAACTAAAAAATTGAATTATTCAATAATAAATATAAAATCTCTTAACATAATCTGTTATTTGGATACTTACCTACTGTTAAAGAGAGCATAACCCGCCTCACTTACAGGCGCAGAGATATATGCCATCTTAACAGTAGGTAAGATCCATCCCAAATTAGTTCATTTATACCTCAATCTGGCGTGCAATCTGACGTGCTAATTCTTCATCATTTCCACACATCAGTTGTATATCTTGCATTCTCTTTTCCAAAACTTGGTTTTCAGCTTCCTGATGAAAAAATAAAAACAAAAAACAAAAACACTAAGCCTCAGTAAACTGAAAAAGCTAACAAAAATGCCATAAAAAGTTGCACACAAACTCTCACAACCTAATTAAAAAAGCGTACTTTGAAAAATGCAATTACAGGCTATTGAAAAACAAAACTCACAAGCAACCAAAACAGGGATAACAAAACTGAACAAAAAGTATGTAGTAGTACATTTCTCTGGGCTAGGCGTTAATCTTAATATGTAAAACATATTCCAAGAAATTTACCTTGATTTGCAGAGCAAGAACTTCATCTTCTTGGCATAATTGTTCTTCCTGAGCTCTCCTCTGCCTGAGTTTCATCGTCTCTTCTTCCTGGAAACAAAATGCAGTACGTACAACAGACCAAAAAAATGCCTTAACAGTAGTAATGTATTAGAAAATCTCTTCAACAAAATTTTCAGATGTTTACACATGGCACTTGCAAACTGCCAACACTAGCACATTAAAGCAATAAAAAGTACTTTTCTAAATAACCAAAAACAAGTACAGGCGCATTAACTGCAGACACATACATCCATGATTTAAAAAATACAAAAATTTGAATTTTCTCTCATAAATTCAGAAATGCACATTTGTGTGTAATGTAAATGTATGAAATATAAACTCATAACAATAATATATAACAAAAATATGGTACCTGTACGTATATGAAATTTTCCCTAACTATGCCTTGAAATTATGAAGAGTTATGAATTAAAACCTGGTACATGTATATGAAAATCATATACAGATTTTTAAAAAGTAAATATATAGCAAAATCTTTCATTCATGCGAGTTTCAGGAAATACTGGTTTTGACAGGACAATTCTTCGTTACTAAAAACGGAACCAAACTACAGACAAAATCCACAGTAGATTGAAAACAGCTTAGCATACAATACGAAGCTGTCTAATAAAGGTTTGAGCCACATCATAAGTCATTCATCTGAACTGGCCTCCTAAATCACTAGAAGAACAAAGCAACCATGAATTCACATTCAATTAACATCTGGAATAGTTCTAGGCCTAATAAACCGCTGGTCAAATTAAATCCACAAAGTGCCAAATCATACAACTGATGATAATGGTGACAATATAAAATGCTAATTTACATCTATTACAGATATTGAAATCAATATATTAAATCCTTAACTTTTTCCTTCTTCCATTATC
>NC_061103.1:34511770-34640944 GCF_015104395.2 Macrobrachium nipponense | reverse complement strand
AGGTGACCAATTGGTTCCTAGCCACGTAACAATATCTAATCTTTGCGGGGCCAGCCCTAGGAGAGGTGTTAATCAGCTCAGTGGTCTGGTAAAACTAAGATATACTTAACTTTATATCGTTAATGTTTAGAACCAAGAATCATGTTCATTTTTGCGTCCCTCTTTTCTTTCGTTTTCTCTTCTATGACGTGTAGACCCATTATATTTTCAATATATTTTCAATTCGATTGCAAACAACGGAACATCCTCAACCTTCAAAGGCAGCAATTAATCTGGTGTAATGTGTTTTACAATTAACTATCATTTTTCACTGTCGTCAAACATTACATCTACTAATATTTTTTATTATAAATCAAATTCTTCTCAGATTCCATGAAGAAATTGCCAGAAAGACATTTGACCACGAGAAAATATGCCGAACGAGTAACACATTTCGCAACAAAGACCACAAAAATGCTATTATTTCTACAAACTTCAAAAATACATTGCGTAAATCAGCGGTTCTCTATAGATCTCAAGATATTACAGTCTAACATTAGGTTATCGAAAATAGATCATTAAAACGCCCATTACTTAAAAAAAAAAAAAAAAAAAAAAAAAAAAAAAAAAAAGTTGCCAGTTGAGAACAGATGTCTATTTAAAGATCAATCGCTATTCAAATCTTAGGCACGTCACGCTTCGTAGCAACCAAAACTGCTTCATGGTCTAAAAGAAAGACCTTGTTAGAGGTTAAAACTTAAAAAAGAAAAAAAAAAAAGGTTTGTTTACATTCAGAACAGCAACAACAATAACAAATAACAACAGAAGAGTAAAAATTATACCGTCAAATATGAAAATAAATAAGCATTAGATACCAAATGACGCACAATAAACAACACACACAAAGGTGTGTTCATTTCCTAAAAATATAAAAGCGGAAGGAGTCCACCAATGCCACTTATCGCAGCTCTCTCTCTCTCTCGTCTGACCGCCCATGTAGCACATACCACTCTCACCCTTATTATTATTCTATCCCATGTGGGCTGGTTAGACTACCTAATGATAGCCTTAATAATTACTCTTAATGCTTTTTTCTTCATTTTTTTTGAACCTCGTGTATTTTCCTAAAATGAGCTATATCCTTCCAGTGTTTTCATGACTAGACTTAAAGCCTACCTACACAAGCGCGCGCACGCACTAGACGAAACACTACACGCAGAAGTGGCTAATGGCTGGGGCAAGTTCTATTCCCTGGAACCTTGGGCTTCGACATGAGAGAAAGTGGACCTTCCTAGACCGAACCAGAAAATTGCGTCTACACGCAAAAAAAATACCGGCACACTTTCTTAGGTCGTAAATTACATTGCGCTCGGCCCTTTTCCGCAAAATGATAAAGAAAAACGTTTACGACTTGTGCCAGTACAGAAAACTGACAACAAAACCTTCAATTTTCTTTGCCTATTCCTCTTAATTCTCCGTACTATGGCAGAACTAGATTTGGTCTGTTTTAAAAGTCACGTTTTCTTTTAAAAATTAAATAAAGAAAACGCTCAATGGTCTCCACAGTATGAGACGATTCATTTAGCTATAATCTCCCTTGGCTTTGGAATACAGACAATATACTACCTTTTACATAATAATACTATGGCATTTTATTCTTATGTCTCTGTTAACCTGATAGAAGCACTGAACCTCGATACCAAAAATACACTTTCATAAACTGGCTTCATCATTAGTCACAAAAGCAGAATAACACAATACACGTCCACTTCAACATCCAAACAATCAATGATCCATAATAGCATTCATTCGCAATTAGGAAAAATGACAATTTGTCGAAAATTGCATTTTTCCTAACTATACAAACCTGAGGTCCTTTAACAATAGGAAGTAGCTAGCGGCAGCTGGACGGTCGTAAGCTTCGAACAAGGGAGAACGGTAGTTAACTGCTTGTCCGACAGTCGCGCGCCGCGCGACTGGGGAGGGGGGTAAAAACAAATCACTTTTGCTTTTTGGCCCATGCAAAATACGCAGTGAGGGGTGGCATGAGGAGGACTATATGTAAAAGACCTCAGATTTGTATAGTTAGGAAAAATGCAATTTTCTTCACAAATTGTCATTTGTTCCGATACCTAATACAAACCATCGGTCCTTTAACAATAGGAAGACTCACTTCTTGGTGGGAGGAAATCTGAGTCTTTTGATGAACAGACTGGTTGTCGTCCATCCCTGGAATGCCCTCCCTGGTCGTAAGAGCGAGGGAGGGATCCAAGCCTCTGTCCGATTGATCGGGGGGTGTGCACCGCAGGATCAATGGTCAGACCTCTGGGCCGAGTACTAAGAGAGAGGCAAGCGTATCTCTTCGTACCAGCAAGCAAGAACTTGTTCCTGTATGCAAGAGGCAACATAAAGTATGGGTTGTCTCAAGCTGGCATCCACTTCCTCCCCCTTGTTGGAGGAAGTGTGGATATACGCTCCTATCCCTAGTAAAAGGGATAGGATGGGGCTCTGTTGAGTAGCTCACCTGCATCTTGTCCTTATCCAGCAGGGTGACGACCGTGTCCCTCTAACGTCAGGTAGAGGGGAAGAAAAAGATGGGAAGAGGAGCCAGTCACACTCTCATTCACTCATCCATTCTTACGGTCACACCAGGACTCGATGCTGTTCAGCCTGCGAGGGTCTGGGTTCGCTACACAACGTGTTGAGCAGCCACCACGGGTCCCAAGGAAAAAGATCCAAGGACCTGTGGGCAATATCCCGAAGGTAGAAGGAAGGGCATGTGGTCTGGTTGGACCAGACCCCTGCCTTCAGTACCTGCGCCAAGGAGAAGTTTCTTGCGGACAAGGCAGCATCTCCTTCGCATCGAAGGCGGTGAAGTCCATTAGGGAGGGGATTGTGAACGACTCGAACCAATCGTCAGGGACCGAAGGGTTCTGAGTCTTCGCTACGAAGTTCTGTACGAAATCGAGCGTCACGGATCCCCATCCCCTGGATGCTTGACTTCGCAGGAGAAGTCATGCAGTTCCTCAGAGGAAAAGAAGGAAATAGTCGCATGACCTATCCCTCTTCTCTACTTCGGTGATGTCCAGTACCCATACTGGTCTGTCCGTTAGCAACGAAGTCTCTCGCATCCTCCTATCCCCATGCAGCGAAGTTCTCGGTAGTGGATAGGACACCGGACACTCCATGGTGGGGGTGTCGATGGTATGGGTACTGTGACAAGCTATTAAAACGAAGTAATGGTTGCTTGTAACAACCGAACTAAGTCAACAGCGTAGTTCGTAACTGACTCGGGCGCTCTGACAGCTGCCGACTGACTGCGTTCGGTAGGAGCAAGTTGTCAAAGCATCCGAGTAAGTCACGTGGACCTTCGCCTTTAAAGGGTTGGTTTTTATGCCGAGAGACAAACAAATAATGTATTTGTTTGTCACCAATGCGGACAGCGAGGTGATGATTCTCTTAAGGCATGTGCCCAACAGGCGAAAGTCAATTGCCTTCTAGAGACCGAGGTCCCTGAAGGTAAAACAATCTCAATGGTTGTTGAATCTCAGCTAAGGAGAAACAACACTCTGTACCGTTGAAGACGAAGGTAGATATTGAATGCAACCTACGTCTTCACAGATGAATCGAGAGAAGGATTCTCAAGATTCATAACCTGTGCTTACAAAATGACTGAAAACGCTAACCGCTGTTTTCATTGCTGTCCGGTGAGAAGTCGTAGTTGCAATAAAGCGGGCGTTCTTCAGTAATGAAAACACAAGGGGAAAGCCGCCTGAAGAACTGCTTCTCATGGGCTGAACATTTGGAAGTAGAGCTGTCAGGTCGGAGAGTAGGCGATGTCTTCTGACACATCTCGTAATTCGGGTTGAACAATGAACAATTGTACACCTACGAATACGAGATATTTTGAAGACAAACTCAGATGTCTGCCAAAATCATTCGCATTATCGCAGTGCCCCCTGCATGCAGCGGGAGACTTGTTACAGACTTCTGTACCACCGTGCGGTAAACAGAAAGATGAAGAGTCCAAGAGATATCCTCTGTTGAAAATTCTCGCAATGTCGAAGGCGATGGAATCTAGCGTCACAGCAGTAGATGGTCCTTCATTATTGCGAGAATACCGTTAATCAGAGACCTAAGTCCATGATTGTTGGCAGAGATACGGTTCGGTAGTCAATCAAAGCAGGGGAGAGAGAGACATACATGACCGTGATCTCGGAGCCCCACTGATACTGATCTGCTATCAGCATGTTGCCGTTTCGGTTCGCACTATGAATGTTCGCATGGTATAAGAAACGAAAGGTAAAATCTTTCGATGGAAAGCTAGTATCCATCCTTCAATATCCCTCAATCCTTTTTTGCTGTGATTCGTCACGGAATTACGGAACGTATTGACATTAAGTTTATAATTTCAAGATAGTTTCCGATTATCTTAATTCAGTTATTATGCCATAATTCCAGTAACATTATTTTGCATAAATAAAGAATTTTTGATGCAACCACACATGGAAGCAGTTTATATTGGCATTATTTTAGCAAACGGCAGAATACAGGAAATAAGAACAGACACGATAAACCTATGTTGAGATACTCGAACACGAACATAATCATATTATTCTATTCATACAATTAGTTACGTCTACACTATATTCATTTACAAGAGTGTTAAAGTAATTAAACTAGAAATAAATATATCCGAAATTACTATTAGGCTAGCAATTTACATAAAATTTTCATAATGATTTCCGAATGTAAGTATATCGATTACTATATTTAAGATCCACTTTCTTAACATTATAATATTCAACAACATTATAGATATATATTAGTCTAAAAGTTCTACAAATTGTTCAAGATAGTTGTTTTTCCAAGTGTCACAAACCTGAATTTATAATATGTCCCTTAATATCTAAATATTATTTACTTATATACATCTTTCTCTTCCGTATCTTCCAATCTTTGGTTTAATTGATCCCTTGTATTTCCCTTATCACTGATGCTCAAGTAACGCCCTCCTGATTCTTACACATTCTGACACTCGTACTAGTAGTGCTGTCTCCCGTTTTGTAAGCAACTTACTTCCTTATTCCTGGTTTTTGAATTAAGTTTACCTTTGAAAATATCCTTTCCGCATCAGCATTTGATGTTGTAGCGCCAGTATTCAAGCGCAACTGCGGCAAGATCTTAAAGACTTAGTTGCGTCCTTGATTATCTCGAATTTTTGACAGCCCGACAAAAAATGTTTCAAGATTTTTATTTTTTAGTTTAGCTCATCTGGATTACTACATTTGGATGTGCCTCCATTCATTATCTAACATTGTATTATTTTAGAGTCAAATATAGAGGAACTTTCGGCACCAAATCGGTTAGAATAGTATTCACTAATATGTTTGGGCTTATGCAGTTTGTAGCAGAGAGCTTGCCACAAGCTGAAGTTAATTCAGAATTCAGAGGACCATACTCTTGCCTTCTTTCCATAAACACAGTTATCTTAAATTGCCTACATCTCCCTCCTAACATCTGGACTCAATGGTGTTATTTTCTCTACTTCAGGGCTTGCAACAGTCTGAATGAATTTTGCTTCCGAGTACATATTTTGCAAGGATAAAATTTGTCCTCATTATCTGGGCTCAATTGAGATATGTCTGATCACATTTACAGTTTGAGGTTTACAGTAAACATCTTACGACACCAAATACTCAATCTTACAAGCATTGTACATGAGATGAATTGTTGGTTCTTTGTCTTGGTCTTGAAATGTTTTTTTGAAGTTATCGAATTTTTTGGGTAGAATGAAGTCAAGAAAATTTGTAATAGATACGAACTGAAGGGTCTTATCATCATATATTTTGCAGATGCATGCAACTATCCTCTAATGCTTCTGTGCAAATAAAGTCTCCAATGGCTCCCATTGCTTCAAGATCTAGAGACTGCCATGTGGAAAAGAGCCCTCTTGTTTGGGATATATACAACAATAATATACAACAAAATTCCTGAAATGCGGCAATTCACTTTTTCTCTTTGCGTTGTGGAGAAATAACTGTCCGAGGGTAGTGTTTTTTTAGCTGCATTAGATCGCCATATGTGAATGGAATGAAATACGCACTTTAAGATGGTGATTTCCGGTGGAACTGTTTCCATGCGGCTAGTAGTGATTGAATTCCCCATAATGTTACTAGCACCATCAAGGCAAATCTAATCAAGTTATCAAAAGGATATCATAATCAGTTAATCGTTTTTCTCTCTTAGAGGAAGAGATTTCGTCTGTAAGGATCCAACATTTGAGTATTTTTGGTCCATATATTTTCTAATATGTTAAAGTCTTTCGTGATATACTTCTTTTTTTTCTTATCAAAGTATTTGACGAGACAGCACAAGTTTTGACATGCTTACATCTGTGGTCTCATCAATGATGATTGAAAATTTAGAATCTCAGGGTGTTTACACCTCCTTTGAACCCGTTTCCGAGTTCTAAATCATAATAGTTGCTTTTTGATTCTTAAGCTTGATTCTTGTAGCACTTGAGAGATTCCTTTCGCAATCTATTAGGTGATCAGCACACTTATTGCTATATTATGTTGTGGCAAAGAACGTTGCTAACTTATTTCAGCTCTTGTTTACTTGATCGCTATATTTCCTGCACTAGTTGACGGAGTTTCTGGGCCGATTCTGTGCTCTTTCTATCTTGGTCTTATGAGAATCACCTGTTTTTTTACAAGTAACATCAGCGTTCAAATTGTTCCGCATTCTTTGCAAAAACCTCTTTCTGGGTTGTCCTGTTGCTTCGATAACCAATCCTTAAACGCATCATCTTGAAGCCAGCATCCCTAATTTCCGTTTGCGGGGCATCTTCAAAAGTGTTTTGGGAAAGATTCACGAATACCTTCATTATCACATCTGTTTATATTCGGCTTGTGTGATCAATTCACCGGTACTGATAAAAATGTTACTTTATATTGATAACGATTTATATAAACCTCGAAATCGTCAATATGTATTAGCGGTGTCCGATATGCATGGATCGTCACTGCACTCGCTGTAGGCTCGAATCTAAAGGCTTATCCTTGAACATTTTCATCTTGTACGTTATAGTAAGCATATGACATACTATTATATATAATATATATATATATATATATATATATATATATATGATAATATATATATATATTAATAGATGATGGCAATATGGCATAAATGCCAATATAATTGACCCAGCATTTTTTATTTTGTACTAATCATGTTAGTTTGTCCTTGTCCCTATACTCGTTGCAATAGGTGTGCGAGACAAGAGCTGTATGGTCCCTCCAATTTTGGAGTTCAACAGACGGGACAATATGTAGTAAAGAGAAAATGAACAAACCTAACACAAATTATGCTTACACCATAATATAATTCAATCAATTATTCAACACATCAATACCTCTTTTTCGACTTACCGTATGTACGCATGTGCAGACGTATTTGTATTCCACTTATGATTAAAGAAGAGCCACAACATTATTAAATTTATCATTCCTATTTATAAAATAATATTCTGTGTAATTATGTTTTTATTTAATAACTTTGGAACCCATCTTCCAAGACTATATTTTAAAATATTAAACAGTATTTCACATATTTGTATAAGGATCACCGCACCTGACTGCGCGAACTCGGTGCGAACTACAAATTCGAATGCGGTAGTTCGCTATCAGCACCCAAACATGGTGAACACTCCGTAGTAGTGTTTTTTAGTTTCGCAAGTGGCGTGAATTCCGCACTTTGGAACCTGGCTATATCAGGCAGTTCAATACGCAGTAGTTGAGCCCTAGACTCTCGCTGACTCGTCATCCTGATGTTGACAGGTAATCCATTATTCACACGAAGGAATGCGTTCGGACTAGAACTACCGAGCATAAAGATATGCTCGGGCAATTATATTATATTTTATGGCGAAACGAATTTTCGGTAAATATAAAGTTGAAAGGGTGTTTTCGTGACAAAACCATAAGTATAGTAAAATGGAAACGAAAACTCCTGGGAGGTTGCAGGCAACCCGAGTTGCAGTTTCAATAAGAATCCTTTGTCTTAAAAGTCGCAAATCCTTAGATTAACTAGGATATCGCCTACCCTCGGACAATTCAACTGCTATAGAATCACGTCCGAGGTTAATATACGTAGTATAATTTGTAGGATTCCTGAACCACGATCTCCAGCCTAAATCTTCTCTCAAGAAAACAAAATATATTGAGATCGACCACCTTCGATCCTCTATCAAAGAGAGTGGAAGGAGAAGTCTTCCTCCAGGAAAGCTTCAATGGGTGAACAGAATACTAAGACGATAGGTCAGCCAAACTGGATATCCCTGTCCGATCTCCTCTATTCCAGGTTGTCGCCTACCTGTGAATAGTTTCTTCAGCAGCAGTTCTTCTTCCCATCTAAGTTAATTCCAGGAATTCGGAGCATAGGCGAGGTGCCCGATTATGTGTAACATATCGGGGAGTCTCGTCTCGCTCACTTTGGACCGTGGGTCTCGCCTAAGTGTGTTGGAGATCGTAAAAAACTCGAAAACTCTGAATGCGCTGAATTCGTAAATTCTAAGCAGTCTGCGAAACCCCCACCGACTTCGTCAAACGATATCGGGTGGTGGTCCTCTGTCGATTCCCGTAGAATCGAGGAGGAGAGAAAATGTGGCAGGATTCCTCCTCAACCGACCGTGGCTTTACGTCGTAGGACCCGAAGTCCCCCGGTAGCTCAGTCCCGAACTGGGAATCCTACAGAGAAATCTCGTAGGTCCCTCCCTTTCCCTCGTAGCCGTAAGGAGAGAGGGAATGGGTGAGGAATTGGATCTCTCATCCGCCTTCCAGTGGAACTAGCAGTTGGAGAGTAGGAGCAGCCTTCGCCTTGCGGCGATGGCCTCTCAGTCTGGGAAAACGTAATCGTCAGGAGAAAAACGTTTTCCCCGCGGAGGGTTACGACTCTCACTGTAGGTAGGGCTGCCGCCACTGTGAACGTCGTCTGGGTGGGGCTTATCGACTACCTGACCGGAGAGAGCCGATACCGTCCTTCCGACTCATTCCATCCTCGTCGAGGGGTTCGAAACTCCCTCTCATGATGACCGATGGAGAATTTAAATACGTTGTCCGAAGACACGCAGAAACGCCGCTGTCGCAGTAAGGATGTGGAAGTACTTGATCGACCGGACCAGAACTGAGAGAAGCCTTCTTGTCCGTAAGACGAGAGACTCCTGGTTCGAGACGAATCGCAAGCTCCGATCGCGGCAGACCCCCGTCGGTTTTGGTTCCTCTCGGGCCCCAAAACGACTCGAGTCAGAGACGTGGGCTTGCTGGTGGGAGCGGCAATCCTTCCGCAAGGTCATTATGCTGCGAACGCTTGTAATGACTTTCTGCAAATTCCTCTGTATCTCGGAGTAAACCTCGTCTTGTCGAGTAGGACCGTCCCAGTCCCTCCAACAAGAACAGATCCCGAGATACGCCTCCTTCAGAAGAGAACAGCGGCAGAAGACCTCCTGACGGTCCCGCGCCTCCAGCTACTTGCGCGTATGTCCTGGGTCGGATCCTGAACCGTGCTGGTCCATACGTCGTCCCATAGCGGGATCGCGAGCGGCGCACCTCCGCGATCACTCATAGTAACTCGCTCTCCCGGTGTAGCCCGAGGAGGTTGAAGGTACAGGAGAGGCTAGACCTGACCTCTCCCCCAGCTTCGCTGGCAGGACCCGCGTGCTTGGAGGGCTGCTGCTGATCGTCAATCAACAAAAAAACACGCGTGGCGATCGAGCAGCAGGCCTAGCCTTGCCGCTCGACGGCAGAGGCCTCGGCTGAGAACCCTCGACGGCTGATCTCTAGCGTCAGGCGAGCTGTTGCTGGTTACCGAGTCTCCCGCCCGGTTTCCCCGATGGGAGCGGCGTCAGGTGACCTGCTAGGCTCGCTGTCGCGGTGAGAACTAGGCGAGCGTCCTCTCGCGCGTTCGGCCGCTGGTACCACCGGGGGCCTGGTACCGGACGCCCGCGGGGACCCCTCCGCGCCTCAACCAACCCGTGGCTGGTCAGCGACCGTCACGTCCAACCCGAAGCAGCCAGCCTGTCCTCTGCGGAGAAGCGTCCACTGGCCTGGCGATGAGTCGTCTGCACACACTCTCCAGTCTTCCTTGCTCCGCGCTTCGGTCTTGATGGCGAGCGAGCTCGGGTTGTCAAGAACTTTGGCTGGACGGTCCCCTCCCGCAGGGGGGGGGAAGACGTCCCACTCTGTTACTTCTCGCTAACGAGAAGCCGAGGCGGATCCTGGTTTAAGCGGCAGAACCGCTAAACCAGGCTAGGAGTGCCATAGCCGAAGCCTGGTAACTCCTCTGGTCCCCTTCTTCTTCTCCTTGGTAAGAAGAAAAGACGGGCCCTGTTCTCAGCCAAGGGAAGCAGGAGGAACCAGAAAAGAAGAGCTCCCCCGAATCGCCGGAGCAAGACGGTGCCCTTAGAAGGTCTCCGAAGGAGCCTTCTTAGGGGGTAAGACCCGGGTTACCAGCTGGTCGCTGCAAGCGCGTCCCTGGCCTGCAAGAGTCACCTGAGTGCGTCTCTCAACCAGCCGTCTGCTCCGTGCCCTGCTCTTGGCCCGAGCGAACTCTGGCAACCGACCTCTTAGCTGCACGGTCTCCCGAGGGAGAAACTACACCGTGATCTCTCGCAAAAAAGAACGAGAGGGACGAGCCGGAACCTGGCGTAGCGGGCATCGCCGCTAGCACCAGGCGAGGACTTACCAGAGCTAACCGATGCTCCTCTGGTCCCGTCTATCTCTTATCTCTGCCTTCGGAAGGGGAGACGGCCCCGCTCCCGAAGGAGCAGGAGGAACAGCAGAAAGGACCCCCCGTCCCACCGGGGTGGGACGGGGCCCTTAGAAGTTCCCGAAGGAGAACTTTCTAGGGGGGAGGCACCTTCTTCTTCTTCGGCTTATGGGCCTTAGAAGTCGAAGGGGAAGAGGCAGCAGCAGACGAGGAAGACGAATATGAAAGCTTCCTCGTCAGCTCACGCAGGACAGTTCCGTCGGTCCTTCATCAGGCCCGGAGCCGGAGGCTAGTGCCGAAGCAACACGGCCCGACTGGCACCGTCCGAAGGACCTGGGACTGGGTAAGACTACACCGGGCAGGACCAGCAATGGACAGGCTCAGGCACCAGGATCGACAGGAACAGCAACCGGCTCAGGAGCGGCAGGAACAGCTGCAGCGGTTAGAACCCAAAGGACAGCCAAGCCAACCAGCGGAATCACAATCCAGCCGGCAGGTACGGCAGGCCCAGCGATCGCCTCGTAAATCATCGGCAGCCGCAGAACCTGGGTACTGGCGGCCGGTCCAGGGCGAGCTGCTGGAACAGCGGAAGTCTGGGGTCAGGCAAACGAAGAAACAGGTGGCGGCGGCAACACACCCCTCGTACGGCGGCGGCCCTAGTAGCGCAGACGGCGTCACCCACAAACATGGGAGTGTAGACCAGGAGGGGGGGGAGCAGCATAAGCGGCCGTGTAGTAGTGGAGACCGCCCCAGACCTCGATAGACGCGGCACAGCCCGTGGATGCTAGCACCCTGCCGCCGCGGTGGTCAAACCTGTCCAAGGTCGTCTCCCACGGATATAAGCACCTGCGGTAACATAATAGATTAGTAAGAGGGGGTCCCTCATCCACGGGGGGAAGGCAATGCCCCACCCCGAACTGCAAGGAAGACCCCAAATACAAAAAGTACAACGAAGAAGCTGAGCGGGGGCAGGAAGGAACACTAAGAATCGGATAACCGAAGGGAGTCGCGGGAGCTTTCCGACGACTTCCCGCAGACCTTTCGCTGTACCCCTACCCCCGCACAGCAGTGAAAGTAATATGAAATGAAACAGCATACTGCCCTTGCGATTCACATTCATAGAACTTAAAGGGGAAAAGATCATTCCCGGGTAGACGGAAACTTGATCCAAATAATTGATGCAACATAAAAAATATATATAAAATGAAACAGAATACTGCACTTGCGATTCACTTTCACATAAAATATCGTAAGGATCAGTTCCCGGGTAAGAAAGAAAATTGATCCAAATTAAATTCATGCAAATAATAAGTGAAAATGAAAAAGAATATTGCAATTGCGAATCCACTTCATTGCATTCTATTTACAAAATAACAGGCTCGGTTCGAGCGCAATCTACACTCTCGGTAACGAACGCCATGGAGAAATATAAGAAAGGTCTTTACATTTTCATTACACACTTTCGCCCAAAATACATGACTCGGCGCGAGCGCGCCAGCCCATCAGCACCGAGACATAATTCAAGGGTCAATTCATGAAAGAGAGAAATTCGCCGCATCTACGGCGAATAGCTTCCATGTTGGTATCAATAATTAATAATGAAAATGCAACAGTGTACTTCATTTTTCATTTTCAAGTCAAACAAACCTTAGTATCAAAACTACAAATATAAACAAAGCATACGACGAATGAAGGCGGGCAGAGAGCGATGACGCACACACGTCCTTCACACCCGCAAAAGCCGAAATCATAGTGATTTGTTTACCTCCCATTCGCGCTCGGACAAGCAGTTAACTACCGTTCTCCACCCTTGTTCGAAGCTTACGACCGTTCCAGCTGGCTCTAGCCTACTTCCTATTGTTAAAGGCACGATTGGTTTGTATTACGTATCGGAACAATTATATAATATACACAGTTAATATAAAACAGCAGATCTGATCTTGTTCGTCCTCCCCATGATGACTGGGGGAGACATCAATCACATAACATCACGCAAAAATAAGGCAATATAAAACTGGAGGTCTTAAGGCCATTCTTAAGACTCCTCGGATACCACAAAACCAGCATACAACCCCCCCTTGTATAAACAAGTCACCAATGCAACCTCCATTCTACCACCTGCCACCAAATAATTGTACCAGAAACGCCTTCAAAGAAATGGAAAGATTGGACCCTTGTCAGAAGAACCTCCAGTCCATCATCCTCCCCATTCACGTGGTTCTGAAAACCCCAAAGGTCTTAGCCCTTCTGCAGAACTACAGAATTGATTCTGCATCCAAAGACTAAGCCCAACTAACCATTGCAACTCCAAACATGACTAATATTACCTCCACCTGCTGGTGTATAGAATTTCCTACAAGTTCACCTAATGAAGGCTACTTTCAAGTACTGGTACGTCAAAGTGATATAAACGATGGCAAATCAGCCTTTTGGTATCTATCATTTGACTACTCAACATTCAGACCTCCGGACTCTTGCATGTTCCATAAAACTAACTGACAATATCCTCAGCAACCTCCCCATTCCACATCAGCTAAGATATCCTCATGCACTAGAGGGACTACAAAAAAATCATAAATCACAAACACATTCACAGCCACACTGAGGGTGCCTACTACAAAATAACAGCCTTGTTGTGTAGCCCAACAAATGTGTTACCAGGCAAAGCCCCCAGGTGAGTGTAAGATGCAAACCTTAAACTGGTAGGATTCAAGAAATTAAGTTAAAATGTATGTATCCCTGTGATTATCAGCACCATACTGATTTCCGTTCCTGAGGTTGCGAGCTACAGAGTGGAGACTCCTTACCTATAAGACCACATACCCTACATTAGGTTAACTGAGTTTGATATTCCCTGTAATTAGGCACTGACAAATCCATGCTTTTTTATTTTTATTGATCATTGTGATTGGTAATTACAAATATGAACTTTTTTTCCCCCTGTTGAAACTATAAGTATTTTCTGGTCTTTGTTTTGCAAACACTATAAAGCCACGTTTCTCGCTAGTGGAATAACAAACTCATTAAATTCACAGAGACTGTTGTGTGTAGGAAAATTATCTATACCCTAACCTATATACTTTTCAAACCCCTAAAAATGTTAAATGATATAGAACACTAATAATACTAAAATAGAATAATTAGAGGTTGATGGTAATGTTACCCTATAGTAATGAGAAAAGGGGTATTTAGGCAAGATACCAAATATATAATATTTCTTCTGCGATTTTACCTTCAACAATACTCAGTAAGGAACTTGGCCTTTAAAACAACAAACAAAAGTAATATGTACCATAAAAAGGGGGTATTTGCTATGAGATATTTTAATTTAATTATCGACATATAATGTAATGAGACATCGTTGATGTCACGATGCTTTGACATTCCTCAGAATTGGGAATCATCATTTTTAGCTTCTCCACGGAGACGAGACATCTCCGCTTAGAATAACTGATAGGGGTCTTTTGTTGGATGTGTAACATTAAAATCCTTACCTAGGCAGGTCAACGATCGTCTGTCGTTACGGGCGTTTTGTCCAAGGTGCCTTTGAGATCTGATTAAGTGTTTCTGGGTGTGAACAATGGTTGAGTTTGTGTGTACGTGTGACCTCTTTCCACATATTAGAAAATGTAGGCTTAATCATGAATAGACTGTTCGGAGAGAATGCAGAGCAGATGGCTCTGCCAATATGGTTTGTCTTATTGAAAGTGAATTGCGCTGAAATAATGGGTGAGTTATCATATCTGTTTAGCAAATTGTGGCTGGATTGTATTTGAATGTTTTTTCCAGAGAGAACCTGTTTATGTGATCTTTTGATTAATGTTCTTGGGCTTATCAGAGTGTATCTGTCTCCTAATAGGCGATTCTAGATTGGGAATCATCTGGAAGAGGGGAACTATAATTGAGAAGGTGGGATTATTAAAATTCATTGGAGAAATGGTGTTTGACTACTTACGTGTATACTGTTAATTACCGAGGTTAATCTGGTTATTTGGACTTGAGTTACATTCCATTTCGTCATTCTGTTAAGATCTAAGTTATTCAGTTAATGTACTTTGCTTTAAATAAATGCATATTTTTTGTAATTCACGCCTCTGATTTGATGACCTAGATATAGAGAGAGAGAGAGATAGAGAGTAAGAAAGTATTGCCATTGTCAGCCGCCTGCGCTCTGGCCTATCGCTACCACAATGAATACGAGATCTTGTCGTCTCGTTATTATTTATGAAAATAAAATGGTCTCAACTGTTACAAAAACACCATGAACCAATATAAAAGAGAAAGAACTGACAAACTGGAAAATATGCAATGCAATGTTGTAAGTGATGGTATTTGAACACTGAATGTACTCCCTACAAGGTGACTTACAGCACAGACGATGCCATGTTGCACAAAGAGTCATGTGTTGCAGTAAAACTGTGAAAACTGGGATTTCACAGAATCCCGAAATCCTCATTGAATTCATGAAATCACCATGCCCTCATGACATCTGATCCCCGAAGGCTATGTACCAAACACGGCGAAACAGGATTCATCTAAAAGATTGCGCCATGTTTTTCTATTAGACTCTCCAGGGGATCAATGTTAGGGTTACTTGCCTCTCAGGAATCAATGCCCTTATTTCATTTGATTCTGAGGGGGGCTATTAACTGAACACGGGAAACACATTGATCCCCGAGATGTTGTACTAAACATGGAGAAACAGTTAGACGAATTCACTTTTTCGCCATGTTCAGTAATTAGACCCTCAGGGATTAAATGTCCCTATGTGAATTGGTAATTTCACGAGTTTCCAGTAAATTTGTTCTAGGTAGTAGCTATTTTGTGAATCCTGGTTTCACACCTATTTTAACTATAGCTACTAGGGATATACATAGCCTATCTCTTAAGATTTCTATATAATAGCATTCCGCATCCGTTCGTCCCCCACGATTACGAAAGCCACCAGGAATTGGGCGTCAAATGTATTTCGCCGTGTTTTTAGTACAAGCCTCTGGAATAGTTATCAAATAGATCTACCCTTTGGTATTACCCAAATATGTAGAACGCTAGGTATAGAAGAATGATACACTCCAGAAACAGAATACGAACCCTCGGTAGTATGTTAACTATAAAACTAAACATTTATCTACACCTAGGCCTAATCCCAAAACGATTAGGCTAAGTGCCATACCTGACAGAGCGGATGTTTTCAGGAGAGAGCTACGAGATATACTAGTGGGGGGGGGTGATATAACGTTTAGTTTTTACTTGTGGAGGCCATAGGCCTAAAATGCAATTGATGAGTAGCTATTTCTAGGCCTACTCATTTGGTTCTATTCCATGTTGGGTGAAAGCTATACTACCTAAGGCTAGTACTTAGTAGGTAGTGCCTAGTACCTAGGCTAGTAGCGAAAATAGCTCGTTTCTGAGACAAAGTTAAAGAGTCGCGGATTGTTCGTGCTCCAGATCATAAACTAATTCCAAAATAACTGCCGTCCCTTCGTAAAATAACCAAAACATCTACCAGTAGGCTAACAACATTGGCAGGGGCCACTCGTAGGGAGCTCCTATTGAACATAGGATTTGAGCACAATTACCTAGTGATTACTATCTAGTTCGGACTAACCGCCTCATAACAGTTTTCTGCCACTGAAAATACAGTCGTTGTACAATGCCGCCAGCATTGTGATGGTAATATATTCTATCCACGGTACAATTAAGTTTCCCTCGTATGTTTGCTTAAACAAAGCCCGCGAAACAACTACTACTAGACTCGTAGACGGTTTTACAAAATTACAATTACGAAGTCATGAATGGTGGAGTTATGTTCTGTATAACGCTTTGAAAAAACTCGTTGCAATATATGAGTTTAAAATATTACAAGATTTGTCAATTTAATATTAAAAATCCATTATTTAATCACTTTTAAAATCCTAACAAAAAGGTAAATGATGGGAAAATCTTGTATAAGAAACCTTTTATAAAGTTTATAGGTATCCTTTTTTTCTTTTAATAGCGAACAACTCTTCAACATACTACGTGCATTTGAATACTTGTTTTTACAGCTAAAATCACATAAAGATTCTCATAACTTATCTATGAAGATAACCCAGTATTCCCGGCTTTAAAAATGACAGAATAAAAGGAAGAACTTTTTAGACAAACCCTCAATAGCTAGAGTAATTTAACATCTCCGTAATTAAAATTTAAATCGTACTTTGTTTTGCCATTTATTCTCAATCACTGAAGCGTTAATGCTAACTGTCTGCGCGCATGACTTTTCACATTACGGATAACATGCATTTATCTCTGCCAACAAGTTGGGGAATGATAGGTTTTCCCCCGTGTGAAAAAAAAGTGAAAATTGTCTAAGGGACTTACTGGCATTCCATAAAACTTACTGATTTTCACTTTTAAAGGGCAGAGTATGAAGTAGGTTATCTTATATAGTTTTACACTCATACTTGCAATCGAATCTTATCCGATTTCTGTTTTGTCGATTTATGCCGGTTTAATCATTTCGATCTTATTTCTAAACAACAATTTTTTGAATATATTCCTTATTAAAACCTCTTGGTACACGATGTTTGTGCAAAGGTGCACAGTGTAACATTTTTTTGCATAATGATTTATTTCCAATCTTATGTGTGAAACATCTCCACCGCAATAGATGTGTGAAACATCTGAAAAATGTAAATTCCTTCAAAACATTAGCAAGTCGTATCTTGCGCTGTATGGCATGGCCAGAGATCCTGACCAGGTGCCTAGCCGCCTGGATCTGCAGATCTTCCGCCGTGGGGAGGGGAGCGCCCCAAGCGCGTCTCCGTGCGTTGTGATTCGTATGTGCCACCTTCCCGTCCCATGCTCCCGAGGGCGTGGCGGTTTGAACTGCGCTCTCCTCTGGCCCTTCCCGCTGAAGTTATCGTAACGGCTTCCCCTCGGCCCAGGCTGCTTGTGGGGACTGATCGCGACCTCCTCCTGCAAAAGAAAAAAAAAATGTCCTCTCTCTTATATCTGTTAAGCCGCACAATCGGTATGTCAATTGAAGCCCTCATCGGCCTAGCCCTCCATTACCTGCTCCTTGGGTGTTCGTGAAGAGATCGTGAGTGTGATATGGTCCTGGCGCCGGACGTTGCCCGTGTGCGTCTGTCACTCCGATGGAGACGAAGTCTTTCTTGCGCTTTCCCTTCAGGTGCCCTGTTTTGTCCTGACGCAGGACTTCAGTCTCGTTGCGAAGGGCGGAGGCGCTCCAGCTGACGTTTGGTATTTGTGCAGAATTTCCTCAGGTCGTCGTGGGTTCTTCAGAATGCATTCGGCCTACAAGGTGGTTACAGAATGATAAGACTTTTGGTGTGTCCCTCGTTTTCGTAAGTTATTGTATACTTATGTATTTATAGATGAATGGATATTGACGTCCTGTTTTCAGTACATGAAATATAATAATCAAATACAGATGCATTATTTCATCTTTTCGTGAGCCTAGGATTCCTGAACCTCCTGTAGGACGAAATCGGGCAAAGGATGTGAGAGCTCCTGGGGCGTGAATGGCTTACTGTGCGTCTTGAGTTGCCTCCTCGTGATACAAGGTCGCTGACCTTGCCAGTTTGTCTCGTCCAAGTTTCCCGCGCCCACTGACTACTATTGGTGAATGATGTACTATATAGTACAAGATATATTTATATATTTTTTTAATAATAGATTGATTGATCCAGGCTTCTTACAATGCCGGATTGTGTTTTTCATACTATTAATGGTCTTCTGACATCATTATGAATAACTCAAACATACATACATACATATATATATAATCTATTATTATTATATATATATATATATATATATTAGATATATAATATATATAATGTATGTCTTATAATAATTGGTTAAAGTATAACCACGAAGGAAAATAACAACGGAGTTTCTGCAAGTCTTTCGACTAGACTCAATGTCCCTGTTACTCAGCAGATAAACTGACTTAACATGAGGATTGCCAGTACAGGAAAGTCGTATAACTGACAGTAGGGATTCTAAGGAGATTAGTACCTATAGACTCCTGCACAACCGGAGAATGAGTAACCTTTCCAAACAAGCATAAACATGGTACAATTAAAAAAAAAAAAAAGATTAAGTCCAACTGCTCAGGCACAGGGACCATACAATTAAGGATTATATGGGTGACATCTATTCAGAACTTTGGTAAACAAAACTATTCACAATACATATCCAACGTACAATATAAAACGAAGATATCTCTAAAGGCAACTAAATTTGTATTTTAAGTCTGTATTTATATCTTTGAGGTCATTCTTAAACATGTTACAAATACAAGGGTCTAAATGAACAGGCCGCGACTAATATTAAATTACAATGGGGAGTAAGTTGTATTAAAAAGCAGATTCTAAAAGATTCGTGATAAGACATCTTTTGATCTTGCATTACTGAACTACAATCCAATTTTATTCGGTGGTTGTGTTCCCAACTTAGCATGAATGAATGTTGGCATTAGATGTTTGCTCCAGTTTTTACATCTTATGTCTGGTTAATCTTACTTCTCAGCCATTGCTCGACTGTCCGAGATAAAAGGAGGGCGTCCATCCTGGAATATATATATTCACGGTTTGTTGCTTTCCCTGGGGCCATTTTTATTAACATACCCTTTAGTGTGTTATCATAGGAAAAAAACAAGGTTGACCTTAAAGGCTTTAACAATGATTTGATGTTTCAATCCGTTAAAATAAGCAAACTGAGAATGTTCTAGAATTTTCTTTCTCCTTGTTACTTACACTATCAACTTTTTGTGGGTTTATTATAAAACAAATATCTATATATGTGAAGGATACCAGAAATTTCTTATCCAAATATGTGGGGACAGACAATGCACAATGCTCGTCAAACATAAAGAAAAATTTATATTGTGATGTTACGATGGTAGCCTAATAGAAATGAACACCTTAACTTATGTTTCATTTCTATTCAAGCCACCTCTTAACAGCAAAATATAAATTTTTTTCTTCTATGTTTTCACGAGCTTGTGCATTGTCCGCCCCAATATTTGGGTCAAGAAATTGATACATAAGAAAAATAGGAAGATTTATGTTAATCCTTCACATATATATAATTAGATATTTGTTAACTAAAGCCCAGAAAAAGTTTTATAGCTTAAGTAACACGGAGAAGAAAATTCTAAGAACATCTCAGTTTGCCTTAGGTTAACGGATTTGAACCCGATTAATCATTGTTAAAAGCTTTAAGTCAACCTAGTTTTTTCCTATGATACACCTAAAAGGAATGTTGAAAAAAATGGCCCCTGGGAATCAACAACGTAATATGATAAATTCCATGTATGGGCTTGCCCCTCTTTTTATCTCAGACAATCTATCAAGGGCTTAGAGTAAGATTAACACCAGCATAAGTATTCTGTAAAATTGGGCAAACATCTACATGCAATATCATCATTTAAGTGAAAACAACCACCCGAATCATTGGATTGGTATTCCAGTAATTGCAAGATCAACGATGTCTTATCACGAAATCTTTTAGAATCTGCCATAATACAACTTACTCCCATTGTAATTTTAATATTAGTCGTGTTCTGGTTCATTTAGGACCCTTGTATTTGTACATGTTTAAGGAATGACCTCAAGAATATACTTACAGACCTTAAAATACAAATTAGTTGCCTTAGAGATTCTTCACGTTGTATGTGTTTTTTTAATAATGTATTGTGAGAAGTTTTTGTTTACCAACGTTCTGATAGCTGTCACCCTATTATATCCTTTAATTGTCTTGTCCCTGTGCTGAGCAAGTTTTGACTTAATCTTTTTGGTTTTTTTTAAATTGTACCCATGTTTTATGCTTGTTTGGAAAGGTTACTTATTCTCCAGTTGTGCCAGATTCTAGGTACTAATCTCCTTATAATCTCTATCTGTCAGTTATACGATCTCTCCCTTGTACGTCAATTTCTCATGTAAGTCTTTATCTGCTGAGATACAAGGACCATTGAGTCGAAAGATCTTGCAGAAACTCCGATGTTTATTTTTCCTTCTTGGCTTATACCTTTATTTATGGATTTATCCGTTTCCAAACTTTCGTGATTCAGTTATCATATATATAATTATATATAATATGAGCACGGACACAGGCCAACACCCGGAAAACAGCATTTTTGGTACAACTTTAATTGAGACATGTTTCTAACAGCACTATCCCATCGTTAATCAACCTATAAATCAAAATGAATGAAATCTATTTCTTGTAATTAAAATTCACAATAACGCAAAATGAGAAAGAAAATAATGAGAATAGTTAAAAGATGGCGACAAAAGAATCCAAAAGATGGCTTAAATCAAACAAATGATAAATGAAATAAAGCAAAATACAAATTTTTAAGTCACCTAAACGGATGGTTACAAGGCACAATAAATACACTAAGTCCATATAACAACTAGCAAAAACGCAGACTAAAACCATAAAAGTGAAGTTACAAGCCACATTTCTAGCCAAAGAAAGCTTTATCTTGACGAGAATTACCTTAGAACTTTCTAAAGTGTCGAGGTCTGGAGCAAACTGATCAGAAGTTAAAACGAAAAAAGCATCATATGTCAGGTGACTACTATCTTCGCTGGGATCGCTAATTGCACTGTAAACTATAACTCGTTTTTTTTTTCATCTGTCCACCGCTGTGGTGTTTGCCGTATGGTAACACTGAGTCCCCGGGCTTTAATAAGTTATGCTATGTGTAAGTTTAGGTAATAAAAGGATATCTGGGTGCAACATTTGGCACTGAAAAGTGTTTAAATCTATATTACGTGTAATTCGCTACAGTAAAATTATAAAATACTTTTTCAGTAGCAAATGCACCCAGATATCCTTTTTTTACCTAAACTTACAAATAGCGTACTATTTAAAGCATTGGACGCAGTGTTACCATGCCTCGAGCATCACAGGAGGGTATATAGATGGAAAAAACAATTATAGGTCTATCTCATCCAAGGCTTGATCTCATCCAAGCTCATCTGGTAGTTTTTTTCTAACGTAAGTGGCAATCACAACAACACGCTGCCATTTATAATCAGGGACTGAAGTCTGGTTGTATAGGGTCTTTTCCATCTTTTAAAAGAAATTTCCTGATTTATTTCTAAGTGAAATATTTTTTGATATCCAGCAGAGGTATTTCAGTGAACAAAATATCAAATCTAAAATGTGCCTTTCCATCACTAATGTCTTTTGTCAGAACATAACCGGTACAAGCACTAACCGTTTTTACCTTTTCTAATTTTACACTGCTCATTACACTTTCAAACATTGTAGTACTGCTAGCCAGGTACACTCCATGTCTTTTTAAAAAAAATCCATACATTTTGTTTCAATTTTATAAAATCATGATTAACGAAATAACCAAAAGTTAGGAGACGAACACAAACTAAACATTGTATCTTCACTCTATGACTTGAACCAAATGAACATTGACAACAGAAAATGTCTGACACCTGTAAGATTTTCAGCAAGTCACGTGACTCCTAGACATAACACGTACTACCCACAATGCAATTTCAAAGGGGGAAAAATTGCAGTTGCAGTTTTAAACAAAAAACAAACTCGCATAAGAGCATAAACCGTGTCCGTGTTAAAGTAAACAAAAACAATTAGAAATTTTTTTTCGAGGATGGTGATTTTATACATTCATATATCAGATATAGTGAATTTCCCCAAAAACATGTTCAGAGACAAAGTTTAATTATTGTTTATGCCAAATGCATCTATAATTCTATAATTACTATATATATGAGTTGGTGTATTGTAAAATAATACCTAGCCTTCTTTTAAAGTTTTTTTATTATTATTAGCCATCTTTTAACGCATTCTTGTAATTTTCTTTACGTTATTTTGCTGTATTAGTGTGAATTTTTATTGTAAGAATTATAATGTCATTATTTTCATTTGTAGTTTAATAACGTGTGATAGTACTGCTCGAAAACATGTCCCAATAAAGTTACACAAAAATCTGTTACGGGTTTTGGCCTTGGTATCCTTACTGATAATGTAGATGGCGTTTCCCTTCTAGTGTTTCAATTTGCTGTAATGATTATATGTATCAACTAACTGCCTTTCAAAACTTTTAGACCTCCTGGTATTCAGCAATATTTTGATTATGAGGTTGTTAGTCTTAGATCCTTCTCATCCTGACTACACATCACCCCAGTTGACCGACTACCAGATACATAATTCACAGCCTAAACAAAAACCAAAAAAGCTTCCTTGCTTGGCCACTGAATAGCCTATTCCTCCCCGGCCCCCTCCAAGTGAAGAGTCTATAGCCTAAAATTCCTCATTACCAACAACCCAGTTCCACCAGAGAAACTTTTCAGGAACAAGATTCAGAGTTTACAATGATAACAAACGTAGAACTATTTACCTCTCGCAGGCGGAGCAGGAGTGAGTTTCGGCAAGGTGAGAGCACCGCTCGTAGATGCACCAGGACGCTGTAGGAGTTGCTGAGAGTGGTCCTACGACGACCCCACTCCGTCGTCTAGTTCTAGAACGCTGCTGATCTTACGCAAAGGTGCCTATGTTTGTATGTAAACAGAAGGGCGAGAAGAAGATCAATGTTTAAGGTTTTTGCAAAAATATGATTTTAAACATTTTATTGCAGTTATTATGTAGTACGTGCAGTTTTCACGGTGTCGACAAAAGTGGTCTTAATATAACATCATAAAGCTTGTTCTTACCCATAGGACTGACTACCACTACACTTCCAGTTCTTTTAAAATTATTTAGGGATACCGATGATTGACGCTTATAACAAACTATCTCTAGACACAACTGAGACTTACTAAATCATTTCATAAGCTGTTTCTTATGAAAGCAGTTACAAGGTTGATTTTCACTTCCGGTGAACCAAAACAATTGAAGAACGAAAAACCAATCAGAAGGAAAAGAGAGAGAGTGGGCCTAAGAAAGACTTCGGTGTAATTGTTTTGGCACTTGGAAAAATAGAAAAGAAGATATTTCCAAAGATCGGTTATTGAAAGCACAACACGTTGAGAACTATCAGAGTTAAAAGAGAAATTGTCTATAGGCCTAGTCTTTAAAAAAATATATATATATATTGTCGAAGGACGTGTTCCTGTGTAGCAAAATATATTATTTCCTTATAACGCAAAACTTAAACACGTTTAAGTACGTAGCATACACATTCGTTACAGTGTAAGGTTTGAGTTCTTACCCTCTGCTTTGAAGGAGGAGTCTTGAAGAGGTGATGGAAGTACCGACGCCCTCGTCTGCCGCAGAAGATACTAGACCCATCTGCGTCTCAAAATCCTGAAAGCGAAAAAGGGAAGATTGAATTTCAAGTCAATGACCCCCTGTGGGTTCGTTCCATATGAATAGGGTTCATCTTAATAATAATAAATAATAATAATAATAATAATAATAATAATAATAATAATAATAATAATAATAATAATAATAATAATAAATAATAATAATAATAATAATATGTGGCGCCGTGGAGGAGTGGGTAGGTCGTCAATAGACTTAAGTCAAGTTAAGCAACATTGGCTCTGGTCAGTCGTTGGATGGGTGACCGCTCTCCTCGGCGTTGATTCCTTGGGAAAGGATCTTTACCATAATTTCCTCAGTCTACTCAGCTGTAAATGATACCTATCCCTGATGGGGTAGGGTCCAGCTATGGGTTAAATAGCAAAACTCAGCAATGATGGAAAGAAATGAAGGATTAAACGACAACGACGTAAATGGAACCTCTGGCAACAGAGGAGCTTCGTCCGGCAACCAGGTATTCAACCCAATTGAAGGGGAAGACGGTCAGGTACTTGGAGGTCGTCATCCAGCAACTGATCACCACAACGACAATAATCAACAGCCTGAGATTGGAGGGCTACAGAGGAAAAACAAAAAGGAAGAAAATGGACAAGAGAAGAAAATCAGGAAATATGGAGATGCTACATTAGAAGCAACCCGACGGAGAGAGGTATAGAAAGAAGATTGGTCAAACATCTGGAATGAGGAGAACACACCCCCCAAACAGAGCAGGCTCTCCCCAACAGAAAGAGAAGAACTGGAAAGGGAAATGTCACCACGACAACGAATTACACGAAGACGAACTGAGAGACGATGCCAACAGAAGACGACAGGGAGGATGAGGTATCAAACAACGACACGCGAAGAAACACCGACGAAGTAACAGAGAGGACGGAATGGGTAGAAAAGATTAGACAATGGATGGAGCCCAGATACAGAGAGAACAAAGATCCCCTCCATGAAAGCCTACAACACCAAGAAATTAAGGAGAAAACAAGTGAGGTCAATGAAATACTGGGCATAATACAGACCACCAGTATCACAGAAACAAATAACTTGACATATGCAGGAGCAAGATTAGTAGCAGAACTGATGGGAATTCGAACACCAACACCACCAGCACAACCAACCAAGCAACCCAAACAGCACAACCTCCTTGGAAAAGGCGCCTGGAAAAGCAAATCATGGTGATGAGATCTGACTTGAGTAAACTGAAAGAGATGGCAGAAAAAAAGGCTAAGAAGCAAGAAACAAAACAAGGGAGGAAAACCTGAACGAGAAATACAAAGTACAAGAGAGGGGATTAAACAAACACAAATAGAAGATGTAAAAAACAGAGGCTTAAGCCAAAGCACATAAGATCCAACGGTACATGAACAGGAATAAGGGATACCAACAGAACAAACTATTCAGAACCAACCAGAAAAGACTATACAGCCAACTAAGAGGGGAGACAACCACCCAGAAATTCCCGAAGCCGAACCAAGTAAGAGACTCTGGGAAAACATATGGAGCAATCCGGTATCACACAACAAACATGCAACATGGCTCCAGGAAGTCAAGGAAGAAGAAACAGAGAGAATAAAACAAAGATTCACAGACATCACGACAGACACCAACTAAAGAAAATGCCAAACTGGAAAGCCCCAGGTCCCGATGAAGTCCATGGATACTGGCTCAAAAACTTCAAGGCCCTACACCCACGAATAGCAGAACAACTCCAGCATTGTATCTCAAATCACCAAGCACCCAAATGGATGACCACAGGAAGAACATCCTTAGTACAAAAAGACAAGAGTAAGGGAAATATAGCCAGTAACTACAGGCCTATCACCTGCCTACCAATAATGTGGAAGTTACTAACAGGTATCATCAGTGAAAGGCTATACAACTACCTAGAGGAGACAAACACCATCCCCCACCAACAGAAAGGCTGCAGAAGGAAGTGTAGGGGCACAAAAGACCAGCTCCTGATAGACAAAATGGTAATGAAGAACAGTAGGAGAAGGAAAACCAACCTAAGCATGGCATGGATAGACTATAAGAAAGCCTTCGACATGATACCACACACATGGCTTAATAGAATGCCTGAAAATATATGGGGCAGAGGAAAAATACCATCAGCTTCCTCAAAAATACAATGCGCAACTGGAATACAATACTTACAAGCTCTGGAATAAGACTAGCAGAGGTTAATATCAGGAGAGGGATCTTCCAGGGCGACTCAATGTCCCCACTACTCTTCGTAGTAGCCAGATTCCCATGACAAAGTACTACAGAAGATGGATGCCGGTACCAACTCAAGAAAAGAGCAACAGAATCAACCAGAGAATAAAAACAAAGATTCACAGACAATCACGACAGACACAGTCAGACCACCAACTAAAGAAAATGCCAAACTGGAAAGCCCCAGGTCCCGATGAAGTCCATGGATACTGGCTCAAAAACTTCAAGGCCCTACACCCACGAATAGGCAGAACAACTCCAGCATTGTATCTCAATCACCAAGCACCCAAATGGATGACCACAGGAAGAACATCCTTAGTACAAAAAGACAAGAGTAAGGGCAAATATAGCCAGTAACTACAGGCCTATCACCTGCCTACCAATAAAATGTGGAAGTTAAGACTAACTGATATCATCAGTGAAAAGGCTATACAACTACCTAGAGGAGACAAACACCATCCCCCACCAACAGAAAAGGCTGCAGAAGGAAGTGTTAGGGGCAACAAAAGACCAGCTCCTGATAGACAAAATGGTAATGAAGAACAGTAGGAGAAGGAAAACCAACCTAAGCATGGCATGGATAGACTATAAGAAAGCCTTCGACATGATCCTACACACATGGCTAATAGAATGCCTAAAATATATGGGGCAGAGGAAAATACCATCAGCTTCCTCAAAAATACAATGCGCAACTGGAATACAGCTACTTACAATAAAAGCTCTGGAATAAGACTAGCAGAGGTTAATATCAGGAGAGGGATCTTCCAGGGCGACTCAATGTCCCACTACTCTTCGTAGTAGCCATGATTCCATGACAAAAAGTACTACAGAAGATGGATGCCGGGTACCAACTCAAGAAAAGAGGCAACAGAATCAACCAGAGAGAATAAAACAAAGATTCACAGACATCACGACAGACACAGTCAGACACCCAACACTAAAAGAAAATGCCAAACTGGAAAGCACCCCAGGTCCCGATGAAGTCCATGGGATACTGGCTAAAAAAAAACTTCAAGGCCCTACACCCACGAATAGCAGAACAACTCCAGCATTGTATCTCAAATCACCAAGCACCCAAAATGGATGACCACAGGGAAGAACATCCTTAGTACAAAAAGACAAGAGTAAGGGAAATATAGCCAGTAACTACAGGCCTATCACCTGCCTACCAATAATTGTGGAAGTTACTAACAGGTATCATCAGTGAAAGGCTATACAACTACCTAGAGGAGACAAACACCATCCCCCATCCAACAGAAAGGCTGCAGAAGGAAGTGTAGGGGCACAAAAGACCAGCTCCTGATAGACAAATGGTAATAAAGAAGAACAGTAGGTGAAGGAAAACCAACCTAAGCATGGCATGGATAGACTATAAGAAAAAGCCTTCGACCATGATACCACACACATGGCTAATAGAATGCCTGAAAATATATGGGGCAGAGGAAAATACCATCAGCTTCCTCAAAAATACAATGCGCAACTGGAATACAATACTTACAAGCTCTGGAATAATAAGAACTAGCAGAGAAGTTTAATATCAGGGAGAAGGGGATCTTCCAGGGCGACTCAATGTCCCCACTACTCTTCGTAGTAGCCATGATTTCCCATGACAAAAAGTACTACCAAGAAGATGGATGGGCCGGGTACCAACTCAAGAAAAAGAGGCAACAGAATCAACCATTGATGTTCATGGACGACATCAAGCTGTATGGTAAGAGCATCAAGGAAATAGATACCCTAATCCAGACTGTAAGGATTGTATCTGGGGACATCAGGATGGAGTTTGGAATAGAAAAATGCGCCTTAGTCAACATACAAAAAGGCAAAGTAACGAGAACTGAAGGGATAAAGCTACCAGATGGGAGCAACATCAAACACATAGATGAGACAGGATACAAAATACCTGGGAATAATGGAAGGGAGGAGATATAAAACACCAAGAGATGAAGGACACGATCAGGAAAGAATATATGCAGAGACTCAAGGCGATACTCAAGTCAAAACTCAACGCCGGAATATGATAAAAAAGCCATAAACACATGGGCAGTGCCAGTAATCAGATACAGCGCAGGAATAGTTGGAATGGACGAAGGCAGAACTCCGCAGCATATATCAAGAAAACCAGGAAACATATGACAATACACAAAGCACTACACCCAAGAGCAAATACGGACAGACTATACATAAACACGAAAGGAAGGAGGAGGGAGAGGACTACTAAGTATAGAGGACTGTGTCAACATCGAAAACAGAGCACTGGGGCAATATCTGAAAAAACCAGTGAAGACGAGTGGCTAAAGAGTGCATGGAAGAAAGACTAATAAAAGCAGACGAAGACCCAGAAATATACAGAGAACAGGGAGAAAGACAGAAAGAAAACAGAGGACTGCACAACAAACCAATGCACGGACAATACATGAGACAGACTAAAGAACTAGCCAGCGATGACAATTGGCACGGCTACAGAGGGGAGAGCTAAAGAAGGAAACTGAGGAATGATAACAGCGGCACAAGATCAGGCCCTAAGAACCAGATATGTTCAAAGTACGATAGACGGAAATAACATCTCTCCCTATGTAGGAAGTGCAATACGAAAAGTGAAACCATAAACCACATAGCAAGTGAATGCCCGGCACTTGCACAGAACAGTACAAAAAAGAGGCATGATTCAGTAGCAAAAGCCCTCCACTGGAGCCTGTGCAAAGAAACATCAGCTACCTTGCAGTATAGTGGTACGAGCACCAACCTGAAGAGTGATAGAAAAACGATTAGCAAAGATCCTCTGGGACTATTGGTATCAGAACGGATAGGGTGATACGTTGCAAACAGACCAGACGTGACGTTGATTGACAAGGTCAACAAGAAGAAAGTATCACTCATTGATGTCGCAATACCATGGGACACCAGAGTTGAAGAGAAAGAGAGGGAAAAATGGATAAGTATCAAGATCTGAAATAGAAATAAGAAGGATATGGGATATGCCAGTAGAAATCGTACCCATAATCATAAGAGCACTAGGCACGATCCCAAGATCCCTGAAAAAGGAATCTAGAAAAACTAGAGGCTGAAGTAGCTCCAGGACTCATGCAGAGAGTGTGATCCTAGAAACGGCACACATAGTAAGAAGAGTGATGGACTCCTAAGGAGGTAGGATGCAACCCTGGAACCCCACACTAATATCCACCCAGTCGAATTGGAGGACTGTGATAGAGCAAAAAAAAAAAAAAAAAAAAAATAATAATAATAATAATAGATATGAGACGGGATACAAATACCTGGGAATAATGGAAGGAGGGGATATAAAACACAAGAGATGAAGGACACGATCAGGAAAGAATATATGCAGAGACTCAAGGCGATACTCAAGTCAAACTCAACGCCGGAAATATGATAAAAGCCATAAATACATGGGCAGTGCCAGTAATCAGATACAGCGCAGGAATAGTAGAATGGACGAAGCAGAAACTCCGCAGCATAGATAAAAAAACCAGGAAACATATGACAATAAACAAAGCACTACACCCAAGAGCAATACGGACAGACTATACATAACACGAAAGGAAGGAGGGAGAAGGACTACTAAGTATAGAGGGACTGCGTCAACATCGAGAACAGAGCACTGGGGCAATATCTGAAAACCAGTGAAGACGAGTGGCTTAAAGAGTGCATGGGAAGGACTAATAAAAGTAGACGAAGACCCAGAATATACAGACAGGAGAATGACAGACAGAACAGAGGACTGGCACAACAAACCAATGCACGAACAATACATGAGACAGACTAAAGAACTACCAGCGATGACACATGGACAATGCTACAGAGGGGAGAGCTAAAGAAGGAAACTGAAGGAATGATAACAGCGGCACAAGATCAGGCCCTAAGAACCAGATATGTTCAAAGAACGATAGATGGAAATACATCTCTCCCATATGTTAGGAAGTGCAATACGAAAAATGAAACCACAAACCACATAGCAAGCGAATGCCCGGCACTTGCACAGAACCAGTACAAAAAGAGGCATGATTCAGTGGCAAAAGCCCTCCACTGGAGCCTGTGCAAGAAAACA
The DNA here is from genome assembly GCF_015104395.2 of Macrobrachium nipponense. Taxonomy (NCBI): domain Eukaryota; kingdom Metazoa; phylum Arthropoda; class Malacostraca; order Decapoda; family Palaemonidae; genus Macrobrachium; species Macrobrachium nipponense. The sequence goes on along the minus strand of NC_061103.1, from coordinate 34,610,598 downwards.
TCAGCTACCTTGCAGTAATAAGTGGTACGAGCACCAACCTGAAGGAGTGATAGAAAAACGATCAGGCAAAAGATCCCTCTGGGACATGGTTATCAGAACGGATAGGGTGATACGTGCAAACAGACCAGACGTGACGTTGATTGACAGGTCAAGAAGAAAGTATCACTCATTGATGTCGCAATACCATGGGACACCAGAGTTGAAGAGAAAGAGAGGGAAAAAATGGATAAGTATCAAGATCTGAAAATAGAAATAAGAAGGATATGGGATATGCCAGTGGAAATCGTACCCATAATCATAGGAGCACTAGGCACGATCCCAAGATCCCTGAAAAGGAATCTAGTAAAACTAGAGGCTGAAAGTAGCTCCAGGACTCATGCAGAAGAGTGTGATCCTAGAAACGGCACACATAGTAAGAAAAGTGATGGACTCCTAAGGAGGCCAGGATGCAACCCGGAACCCCACACTACAAATACCACCCAGTCGAATTGGAGACTATGATAGAGCAAAAAAAACAAAAAAAAAAAAAAAAAATAAAAGATAATAATAATACGTTTTCATGAAAGTCGATATATCATATATCCAATGTCCTCACACTTTCGTTGTACTGGCTAAGTCTATGTGTGTGTGTGTGTGTGTGTGAGAGAGAGAGAGAGAGAGAGAGAGAGAGAGAGAGAGAGATACCTGAGGTGGGATTGGTTGCAGCGTGCCCTCCGTTATTTGGTCAGGGTCAGGCGCAGCAGGCACCAGCCGCGTCCTCAGTGAACCGTCGTCTGAAGCTTCGGCAGTGAACTCGAGACGTGGTGGGTTGGGGCATGAAAGGCACGTTCCTGTCCCGAGACGTCTCGAGCCGGGCACACGCGGATGCCAGTTCCAGGATGGCTCGTCCCTGCTTCTGCATCTCCTCCAGGCGCTAACAAAGGTGGTGGATGTAACCGAATGTCTCATGAAGTGTCCTCGGTTCTTTTATCAGTTTTATTAGTACTACATAAGATAAAGTACCTTGTTTTGATAGTTAAATAGTAATGTAAAACTTGTGGAAATGTAGTTGGTTGTGAAGATTGAAAAGAGAGCTTTTCTGCTTGAGTGTTTTTAATAATTAAGATGATATCTATGATGCTTTTCTCTCAGATAGGCTCCCTTTCAGGAACTAGGTACCTTTATCAGATCTAGTTATAAATGAAAACGTGATTTTCTGTTCAGTTCAGAATGCAATATAAACATCATAAACATACCCACAAAAACACATACCCGACAGCAAAACCTCACCTTTTTGGCATCATACCCCCGTTTATTGATGCTTTGATAACGGTTCTGCTGTGCACGTGCTGAGTGGCCAGAGAGGCTCTCAGCACCTGCAGCGAAGACTTCAGGTGCTGGAGTTCTTGCACCGAGTCTGGGCGATACGAATCTTGCTTGAGGCGAGAGCGTAATTCGTCTAGCTCTGTCTGGAAGAAAATAATAAAAATAGATTTCCGTCTCTTTTCGCTGCCATGAAAAAAAAAAAAAGGCTTTGGAATGAAGGTGTGGATATCAAATTCTCATTCAAACGGTTTTTGAAGTTATCAGAACAGTACAGAGCAACCACCTACCAATAGGCAGTACGATATAATATAGGTTACAGAACCTCTGTCATCCTTGTACAGTATAAACCAATAAATGAAAGCAGACCAAAGCAACCGGATAGAATGTATGGCAATATGATCTACAATGACAGTGCAAGAACCTCTCTATGTTCAAATCATATCAAACTCACCTGAATTTCCTTGGTCGTCTGATTAATGGACTTCAAATTTTTCTGATTGTTGGCCACCCTCTGGTTTCAGATTAGCGCAAGAGTCTCTTAATGATGCGGTGTGAAATTCATGGTCTTTCATTGATAACGCCAGCCGAGCCCAAGCTTCCTCCATGGTATTTTCCCTCTCCGCCCTCGCAGCTGCGAGTTCTTCTTCTAGCTGATTACAAGAGAATATTATTGGGTAACGTAAAGTTGGAAATCAGAACTGGTAGAGAGAGAGAGAGAGAGAGAGAGAGAGAGAGAGAGAGAGAGAGAGAGACGTAGTATATGGTTACTTTAATGAAGAAATGAAAGTATGTATCCAATCATGCTACAAAAATGTTTTGTGGGAGTTTCGTAAAAGCAAAATAAATCGTCCAATAGGAAGTTCAATTTTGGTTGAGCGAATAATCAGGAAATCATGAAGAGACTGTTTTGCCTTTCACGTCTTGTTTATTTTTTCTAATTATCAGTTTCTCCCTGACACCAATAAAACCCTTGAAATTTAACGGGCATCGAAACCCAGGTAGAAAACAAATTTTTATGTCACCAACGATGAAAAACATAGTACTACCTGCGTCGTGATGTGCGTCATGGTCGTATGAAACGCAGCCAGCTCTTCCTTCTCTGTGAGGTCGTGTTCCCTCTGCGTCGCACTGGCCACCAGGGCCAGACTTCGGAGACTGTGCAGGTGACGAGCTGCCAGCTTTTCCGTGTCGTCGGCCATCGCCAGTGTGATTCCCGCTTGTCTCAGCCGGAGATAATGACTGAGCATGCCCACGTGCTCCTCATGCAGCCCTAGTCCGAGAATTTACGTAAATGGAAAAGTGACAATCAGTCAGAGAGGTTACATTGATTGTCAACTGGTTTGCAAGCAGGAAAAACCAAAAACATGCCAAGTGAAAACTATATATATAATAAAACGAGTTTAAAAGTAATTTTCCGTTGCACAAATGTTTCTAAACTTAAGCGTCCTGAAAACAGGGGTTAAAGGAAGAGGATACTCTCGGTTTTAACCTAGAACTTGAGAGAGAGAGAGAGAGAGAGAGAGAGAGAGTTCTGTGTACGAGTGGCCCCTTCAAGCACACCAGCATGCGTATGAAAGAAACTAAAAAGATAACGAAAATTAGAAATTGAAAAATCAGAATGCAAGTTAAAACCTAGTCAATCAAATAAATTCAGGATACAGAACATCCATCCTCCCAAGTTCAGAGTGTCCCGTAGGACACACTACTTACCTGTCAGTTTATGAACGGCCGAGAGGTGGTTGTGATCAGCCGTGGACCTCTGGTGGTGGGCCTGACCCACCTGGGATGCCAGTAGTTGGATCAGGTTGTCCTGGGCCGTGGTGGCTTCGCCTACCTTCGCTCGAAGTTTCCTACAAATACCAATATTTTTCTTCGTTATTCAGACAGAGGCAAACCCTAAACAACTATTTAGCTTGAGATTAATATTTATTATTTAAGTTTTAATGTAATTAAAAGAAATGTTTAACATAAATCTAGACCTATAGCCTACTTTTAAAGCAAAATTGAACACGAAACTAGAATTTTTGCATTCGATATTAGGCCTAACATTTTTTATATTCTATACCTAACATCCAATACTTTTTCATCAACATCTAATGTTCAGTTAAATGTTATGTATCTGTTCACACCTTCTGTGCCCTTATTGATTTGAAAGGAGACTCAGAAAATTAATAGTGCTGTTGTTTTTAGGTTGATTTTCCTTATGGTACTACGGTCTATGTTGTCTTTAGCAGCTTCTAAGAAGGTAGAAATTTCTAGAAAGGTATGATTGTCTCTTATAACAAACCATTAATAGGTTTTTGTATTTTATGTCTATGCATATATATGTATATTCATTGTTTAATGGTAATATCCTATCTTAAATAAGCCAATATGTTCATATGGTTTATATCGTAAATATCTCCGCTAATAAACAACCAATCATATGATAAAATATTCATTCTCATATCATGCCATCTCCTACCATATCACGAACGAAATGCATTATCTCATATCGTATCAGAAATCAGCTTTTTATATCACAACTCCTAAGAGTCAGAATGAAACAGAAAGAAAAACAAAGAAGAAGAAAGGCCTTCGAACAACACTGGCAGAGAGCTTCTTTCATTTTACGATAAGAATAGGTTAAAATGGGGAAAATGCAAAATGATTGTGCCGTGAAGAAATAACTGAAAACTTAGCTTACTCTTGGTAACCCTACTGCCAGTATCTAGTAACATAGGAATATGTATAGATTCGTGCAGCATCCATATCAAGAAAATAAAGTTGAATTGATAATGAATATTCTCTATTTGCAGATCTATCAAAGAGATTGAAAATATGAAGGAATTTGTAAAGATATACGGTGTTACAGAGACAACAGACTTAAACTAACACAAGCAAAGGAGATATAGAAAGAGCATGAGAGCCGTTTCAGAGGCAAATAACGTCTTACTACCACCGCCACCACTACTACTGCTACTACTATAAAAAAAAAAAAAAAAAAAAAAAAAAAAAAAAAAAAAACTCCAAACAAACCACAGAGGACTGAAACGAGCAAGGGAGCCGTTTCAAAAGACAAATCCGATCTATTACTACTACTAATACTACTGTATTCAGTATTGCCAAACCGGCTGTTTACCCGCCCAATTGGGCTACTCTTGAACACCTTGCCGCGGGTTATAAAAGAGTATCGCTACTTGCCTGAAATTGGGCTACTCTGGAAGAAATAAACCACGGCGCCAATAAATTGTTTAAATGGTCTTTACAAATGCAATTTCTTTTATAATAATTTCAAAGTGTGTAGATCGATTATTCTATTTCAAATTCAATAGTTCACAGACAGTTTTAAAACCATAATATGAAATTGTAAGTTGCTATACCAGACAGGATGACTGACGCCTTATAGACTAGACTATATGGCGTTTGTCAGTTTAAGACTTTAAGACTTCACTGCTTTCACTAGTTAGACATCAGTTTTATCTTTACCACTCAGTGAGAAGGTTGACTTAGTTCAAAATGCCAAAGAAAGTGCAATTGCAGTGTATATAAAAAATTATAACCCAAAATGGGAGAGCGAGGAAACTTTGAAAGATTGGATTAGGAAGTGTTCCTGGAGATGAAACAAAAGCTAGGTGTCGGTTTGTAATACGGTTATAAGGGCCCAGCATTCAGATTTAATCAAGCATTCTAATACTGGTATATATAAAGCATATATAAAAGCAAGAGAAAGTAATGTTACGAGATTTTTTGCTTGTACATCTTCTCAGCAAATCAAGCAAACAGATCACAATAAAAAAAGTTCCAGATTTGAACTTTCACTATGGCATTGCCTTGTCATACATCAATCAATTCTATTGATCATAATGGTGAAGTAATGAAGGACTGTTTCAAAAGGCTGTACTTGTAATAAAAACACAATACGCGATCTGCAACTTCACTGCACAGATGTACCAACTTGATAAAAAATGTTTTAGGTCCCCAAATGAAAAACCAGCTAATTACAGATATTGGATGCAATTCCTACTCTTTGATTATGACGAAGCCACCGATATAACTACAAATAAACAATTGTGCATTGTGGTTAGATACTATAGTGAAACACGCAAACATATGGTATCTACATTTCTAGGACTTGTTGATCGAAGAAATTTCTGCAAATGCCCAGGTAAAATAAATCTATATTATGAAATTCTTTTGAGTGCCTAAAGCAAAGGGGACTATATACTTAGATTTTGGTGATCCAGAGATTGCTTATCTCCGCCATCTTTTATTGCCCCTTTATTATATTGTTACTAGTCTATATCTAGAATGGACATATAGCCGTTAGGTATATTTCACAAATATGTTTTTAAAAAGTTATCTTAGGAACCATATTAGTCAGCAATAATTATATATAAATTTTAAAAGGAATAATATTAATTACAGGTTTTAACTGATGCAAATTTGCAAGTTTTTTGGGTGAAGTTGGATTGAGTATTGAGCAATGTCTTGGACTTGGGACAAACGGTGCAAGCGTATTATGTGGTACTAACAATTCCGTATTACCAAGCTTCAGAAAAAAAATCCGTCAATCATTGGTGTGAGGTACGAATATGTTGTATTTACAGAATTAACTTGTTATAAATATGTAGGAATTAATGTTATAATATGAATGAAAATAAGCTCTCTCTCTCTCTCTCTCTCTCTCTCTCTCTCTCTCTCTCTCTCTCTCTCTCTCTCAAATCAAATATTTTCTATTTTGTACAGATGTGTGTGCCATAGCTTGCAATTAGCTTCCAGTAAGGCTGTTGAGTCTATGCCCAGAAACGTGGACTTTCTTGTTCACCAAATTTACAATTGGTTTAGTTTCTCTAGCTCTCGCCAGATAGCATATAAAGATATATTTAAAAACAATAAATGATGGCACGACTCCATTGAAATAATAGCACCTCAGGAACACGATGGCTGTCCATTTTTCAAGAAGAACTGAAATAGCACTTTCAGCTGGGAAAAGCAAACGAAAAATGTTATACAGCAGAAATGCTCTATAAGATGTATGCTGATCCTGTTGTTAAACTTTATGTAGAATTTTTAAAGCCAGTTTTGGGAGAGTTTAATAGAGTCAAAAAATTATTTCAAGGCAAAAATGTTGCTTGCTTGAAGCTCTTTGCAAGATTTAGAATGGTTTTTCAGGTACCTGATACAACGTACCATTAACCAAGTGTACTTAAGAATACAGAAAATTTGATTAATTTGAATTTCGAAGATGAAGTTATATTCCTAACTTTTATGGAGACAGATGTGGGAGCACTTTTTTTTTTTTTCTTTCTTTTTTTATTCAGTTAGACAAGTCCCGGATTGATTCTAATGCAAAAATTGAAGTACGACGGAGAAGCACAACCTTTTTAAGGGAAGCTTGCAATCAGGTAGCAAAGCGCCTTCCAAACAATTTAGGCATGCCTAAAAATATGACTTTGATCAGTCCAAATATTGCAACAAGCGCAGTTAAGCCAAAAGTGACAGAATTGCCATTCATTTACACCCAGTTTAAAGGTGATCTGTCCAAGTTTGAGACCGAATGGCAAACAGGTAATTGAATATTGCCTTTGTAATTTTTCTAATATTTTAATGAAGAAAATACTTAAAAACTTGTTATTATCCTGACAGACTAACTTAAGATGCATTTTTAAGTCTTTAAATTCAAGAAATTTCATTTAATTAAAGTAGGGAAGTCAATATTTCTTGATTACCTCAAGACTTATGGAATACTATATCGCTTCTTCTATTTTAACACTTTTCTATATTTTTACACTGCAGGTAAATCTTGTGGACTGGGGTGAAGCAGTCCATAAAGATCCTGTTGAATTCTGGGGTAAGGTGTTGCGTATGAAGATGCAGGGCAGAGAACGGGCATTTAAAAATGTGCCCAAAAAATTTGCCTTGAAGATATTATGTCTTCCTATCAGCAACGCTGATGTAGAAAGAGTTTTTAGCCAGGTCAATTTAATCAAAACGGACCTCAGGAACAGAATGGGACATGACCTCCTAACGGCAATTTTGTATATAAGAAGTGCCATGCATACTCAAGACGGGGAGGACAAAAAATGCCAACGTCCAAATTTTGAGCCAAATGAAACTATGATTAAAGCACTACAATCTAGTTCATTTTATGATCATGTTGAATTTTTATTTTGCTCATTTTAATTTTGTTAAATGTCATTCAACTAGTATTTAATTTTGTAAAAAATATACGGCTTTATTTTCTGTATTTTTGAATAAAAATTATATAAATTTTTCGTTATTATACTCTTCTACAAAAGCTTAGTTGATTGATTTCCATCCCCGCCCCCCTAATTTATTTCTATAGAATATCATATCAATAGTTTTTAGTACCAATTTAATGATGGCTAAGTTACTATAATTGGGCTACTTTTGAAGCAACTGAGGCGACTTTTGAGGCTTTGCACCGCGGTTTGGACGTCAAGTTATTTGGCAACCCTGCGTTGGCAACCCTGCACGGTGTATTCATCCCTGCATGATCATGGTGACCCACCTTCAAACTGTTCCGTAAAGAAGTTGTCTTCGTCTCTCGTAGAACTTCCCGCCATTTGCTCATGAGCTTGGCTTCATTCACGCCGCCTTTCTTCTCCTCGTCAGAAAGTTTCAGCTGATGGAAAATGAAACAGAATCACAAAATAATCTGGGTTTTGTCTATAGCTTCCAACCGATCTCATAGACCGATTGGACTTTTAAGTCATATCAGCGAAGGGAGAAGTAATTGCTTTGCTTGACAGACTGGTTTATTTCATGCAGGCGTTGCACGACGATGGTCATCCAAAATAAATTTATATTAAAGTAGCCTTTACTTTATGAACATGATGAATTTCGACCAAATGCTTTCAAGCAATGCCGGGGAAAGAAAGGATATATTTTAGTCAATGAAAATATAGTTAACGAAGTCGAGAATCCTTGCTGAAAAAAAACTAAATTTCTTAGGGAGTTGGTTGCTAGAGTTAAGCTATGTCACTGGGGAATATAGAACTCCCAAACATGTACGAGTAGCTCAACTATTTTATTCTAATTTTATGTTTTATGTTCTTTATATCCTGTGAAGCATTGCACAGGGGTTATTTAAGCGAATATTTCACGGACTTTATCTACAGCATAGCCTTTAAGAATTACTTAGAAGAATATAATAAAATACTATTGTTTTTTTCTCAGTTATACTTTTTTTGCGTGATGTGCTTATTTCATTACTAAATATATTCAATGTGGAGTACTTTATCCAAAATGTTTTGAAAGGGAACTAAATTCTGTTTTTTTTTTTCCTATGCTAATATATTCATATGCAAGACACAAACTACTTTTCAACTCATATGATTGCACGAAATTATTTTTAAATATATATGAGACCCCGTGACGGGGTTTTATTGACGCCATTACCTTGAAAAACCCAGCTACAAGTTCCTCTCGCCTCCTGATGGCTTCTGCTTCCTGAGCAGCCTTCCTGTCTAGATAGGCCTGCCTTTGCTCCACCGTCATTCTGGCTAGCTTATCCCCTTTTCCTTTTCCTTTCTTCTTGGGTCCCATGGTTGATGATTGTCCTCGCTAGGCCTACCTGGAACGGATTATAGTCAACATTGTATGAAAAAAAATTCTTCGATTAGTCTGAACTTTGTGTGAGATAGTTAATGGCAAAATATGATTTTCAGTAAATTAATGAACACGCCCACGTTCAAGAACTGTGTATATGACAGTATATCACTCTCAGACATTTCTTCACTGGTATGGTCACTATTTTAGACATAATCCCCTTTGACAAAATTGCTGTTTCAGTCACTGAATTTCTGAACCTTTGAGCAAGCACCTTTATTATCACAGAAATTAAAAATGTAAACAAAGGCAATATTTACGCAATTAATTTGTGGTCAAGAGAACGCAAGCTACCAGCTGCTTAAGATTATGCAGACTGGTTTAGAATAGCGTCCTTAGTTACCGCTGCGTTGCTAAGGATGACGTCATGGAGGTATGCCTCCAGCACCAGCTGGTTATTTGGCGGCAGCTGCTGGGCTGCACCGTGGCCTTGACTCCTACCAGTCAGATGGAGTCACTAATAATTGAAAAGTTTTTCTTCTTTTCTTAGTTGTTTAGTACAGTGATGAGCAAGATCTTGGTTATGAATTGGTAGACAATTCTCCGCGACAAACAGATACGCAACTCATACACCCCTTACATTCACTCTTTCTACTTTTTTGTCTGTCAGCGTCAAGCCCCTATTTCCATTTATTTTTTTTGGCAACAAATAACTATTCATGTGCATTCCTTGCAAAGAGTAAAGATTTAGAAGGTTTGAGTAGCAATAATTGTAAGTTAAACATAATTGTTCAGTAGCATATGACTATACGGAGAATAAAAATTAAAATGGTTTTTTGTCTTAGTTTTTAGTCTCCAGGGACAGTATGTAATCAGACATTAAAATGTCGAAATCGAACTATTACCAAAGAGAACAGGCTAGATTAACAAGGTTATATAAGGATGCAACACAATACCCTTGCACTGTGGTTGAGTGAGTCTACTAAACTTGTTGTTTCAAGTTTGCATCATTATCGTACCCTGGCAACAGAGTTTTACGTTCAAATTAAAACTAATAAAATTTGAAGTATCATATAACGATAATTTATTTTAGTAAATATATATTTATAATTAATTTTAGCTAAAAAAATATTTTTTACTGTAATTAAAAGAAATATTAGGTCACTAAAAAAATTTCAAGCAGAATCAAGTGCGTTCACCCCAGAACAACAACAACTCAAATGTGGAGGTTTGGCGGTAACCACCGTAATGTCTGCCAGAAAGAAACTAGACCTAAAACTGTCTCAATTAACGCTGGAGGACGTCATTTGTCCAATATGTCTGTCCATTTTAGTAGAACCGGTGACAATGCCATGTTCTCATTCATTGTGTATGCCGTGTTTCAAGCAACATGTAGCGGAAACATCTCTGGCCTGCCCCGTCTGTCGAACTAGGTGAGTGGCTCGAGTTTTGGTAGGTAGTAGCTAAGACCCGTCCACCGTGATGAGGGTTGGCCTGCCGTGGTGATCTACCCTAGGTAGGACCGCCGTAGGGAACTGGGTTGGGTCGATGAAAAAGCGATTGGAGTAGCCCCAAGGGCCCTAACATTATTATTTTCTCATGTAATTTTGACTGCATGATTTAAAAATTCTTTGATTAAGGACCTCTCCTGCCAAATGAATACTACCTATTGTCCCATGTCCTATCTAGTTGCTCTAAAATCAATTTTCTGGAAGGTGGCCGCATTCTGGGATCGGTGGCCGCAATGCCGCTCGGTCATTTACCCTATAAGAAGTTCCAGTACCTAGCTAGGTAGCCTATATCTAATTTGTTACTTAGGTATAAATTAGGTAGTAACATAAAAAAAGTTAAGAACTCACAAAACAAAAAACAAAAACTTCCAAGCAACCTTGTTAATCTACAGAACAAGAATTACACTTAGCCTACTACCAAAGAAACCTTAGGGTAAACTACTGGGTTGCGACTTAATGAGACACCTCTCCCACTACGTGGCCACTTATTGAAAAGGTACTTGAATCTGCTGCCATGACCTCCCATGAGCATCAGTTAAGAGTTGTGGCCCATCCAAGCAGCACACTGTGACCTCTACACTTCTCTCGTAGTAGGGGGAAACACCGCAGTGGATCCATCATCATCACGTGGCTCAGCCTTATTCATCGATATTTAATTGTTTCCGACACGGCATACACCTGAGGTCCTTTTACAATAGGAAGGTACTAGCGGGCAGCTGGATAGGTCGTTAAGCTTTCGAACAAGGGGTTCGGTAGTTAACTGCTTGTCCGACAGGCGCGCGCGCGCGACTGGTAGTAAAACAAATCACTTTTGCTTTCGGCCTGCTGGCGTGTGGACGTGTATCATCGCTCTCTGCCCGCTTCATCGTCGTTGCTTTCGCATGATTGTTTTCTTTTTCTATTTATCTAGTGAAACTGAATTGTAAGTACAATCATTTCATATTTATTTCCATTGAATTCAATTGTGAATTAAAGGATCTTGGTTTCACCACGCCCTCCGATTACACCCGAGTGCCGGGACTGAAGGGCGTAAGTGCGGGAATTCATTTTCCAGAAATGATCCTCGTATTGTGTATGCTCGGTGCCGAGGGCGGGAGCGCTCGCTCCGAGCGTATATTTGGGTTGGAAAATGTGTAGATGAAAATCGTAAGTAAGTGCTCTTTTCATTTATATTTTTTTGACCTGTATGCCCGTTTGCCGAGCGAATGCGCTCGGCACGAAACTTATTCAGTATGACAAGTGGAATCGCAAAAGTACAGTATTCTTTTTCATTTTCATATATTATTTTGATTGTAGCAATACTCATTTGTTCCGACACGGCATACAAACCTTCGGTCCTTTTACAATAGGAAGGTACTAGCGGCAGCTGGATAGGTCGTAAGCTTTCGAACAAGGGGTTCGGTAGTTAACTGCTTGTCCGACAGGCGCGCGTCGCGCGACTGGGAGGTAAACAAAACCACTTTTGCTTTCGGCCTGCTGGCGTGTGGACGTGTATCATCGCTCTCTGCCCGCTTCATCGTCGTTTGCTTTCGCATGATTGTGTTTTTCTTTTTCTAATTATCTAGTGAAAACTGAATTGTAAGTACAATCATTTCATTGAATTCAATTGTGAATTAAAGGGATCTTGGTTCACCACGCCCTCCGATTACCGAGGTTGCCGGGACTGAAGGGCGTAAGTGCGGGAATTCATTTTCCCAGAATGATCCTCGTATTGTGTATGCTCGGTGCCGAGGGCGGGAGCGCTCGCTCCGAGCGTATATTGGGTTGGAAATGTGTAGATGAAAATCGTAAGTAAGTGCTCTTTTCATTTATATTTTTTTTTTTTTTTGACTGTATGCCCGTTGCCGAACGAATGCGCTCGGCACGGAAACTTATTCAGTATGGAAGTGGAATCGCAAGTACAGTATTCTTTTTCATTTTCATATATTTATTTTGATTGTAGCAATACTCATTTGTTCCGATACGTAATACAAACCCTCGGTCCTTTAACAATAGGAAGGTAACTAGCGGCAGCTGGGACGGTCGTAAGCTTCGAACAAGGGGAGAACGGTAGTTAACTGCTTGTCCGATCGTGCGCGCGCCCGCGCGCCCGAGAGGTGAAGAATCACTTTTGCTTTCGGCCGCGGGTGTGAAGGACGTGTTCGTCATCGCTCTCTGCCCGCTTCATCGTCGTATGCTTTGTTTATATTGTGTTTTTTACTAATGGTTTGGTTTGACTTGAAAATGAAACTGTAAGTACACTGTTTTCATTTTCATTACTTAATTATGAATCAACATGGAACTATCGCCGTAGAGACGGCGATTTCCGCTCTTTTCATGAATTGAACCCTTGAATTATGTCTCGGTGCCGAGGGCGGGCGCACTCGCGCCGAGTCATGTATTTTGGGCGAAAGTGTGTAATTGAAAGATGTAAGTACACTTTTTCATTATAGTTTTGCCCTGTGCGTTCGTTGCCGAGAGCTTGATTGCGCTCGGCAAGAGCCTCTTATTTTGTATGAATAGAATGCAATGAAAGTGGATTCGCAATGCAGTTTCTTTTCATTTTCATTTATTAATTGCATCAAATTTAATTTTGGATCAATTTCCACTCTTACCCGGGAATTAATCCTTACGATTTATTGCTGTGAAAGTGAAAACCAGCAATGCAGTATTGTTCATTTTCATATATATTTATGATAGCATCATATTATTATGGATCAAGTTTTCCGCTCTTACCGGGAATTGATTTTTTCCCTCTTTAAGTTCTATGAAGTGAATCGCAAGTGCAGTATTCTGTTTCATTTTTCATATTACTTTTCACTGCTGTGCGGGTAGGGGAAGCGAAAGGTCTGCCAGGAAGTCGTCGGAAAGCTCTCCCGCGACTCCCTTGGTATCCGATTTCTTCGTCTTCTTTCCTGCCCCCCCCGCTCAGCTTCCTCGTATTTTGTTTTGGGGTCTTCCTTCCGTTCGGGGTGGGGCATGTCTCCCCCCCCGTGCGCGAGGGAACCCTCTTACTAATCGTCTGTGCTGCAGGTGCTACATCCGTGGGAGACGACCTTGGACAGGTTATGGACCACTGCGGCTGCAGGGCGTGCCTAGCATCCACGATCTGCTGCAGAGTCTAGCGAGGTCTGGGGCGGTGACCTTGGAGTGGTCTCCACTACAACCTTCACGGCCGCTTATGCTGCTTCCCCCCGCTGGTCTACACTCCCCATGCTGTGTCGGTGACGCCGTCTTGCCGCTTCTAGGGCCGGTCGCCGCCGTACCGAGGAGGGGTATGCCGCCGCCGCCTGTGTTTTCTTCGTGTTGCCTGCCCCAGACTTCCGCTGTTCCAACAGCTCGCCCCTGGACCGACCGCCAGTACCACGCTGGCTGCCGATGATTCTACGAGGCGATGGCTGGGCCTGCCGTACCTGTCGCTGATGTGGTTCCGCTACTGGCTTGGCTGTCCCTTCTGTGTTTACCGCTGCCGCTGTTCCTGCCGCTCCTGAGCTGGTTGCTGTTCCTGTCGCTCCTGGTTCCTGCGCTGTCCATGCTGGTCCTGCCCATGGTGTGTCTTCCCCAGTCCCAGGTCCTTCCGGACAGGTGCAGTCGGGCCGTGTTGCTTCGGCAATAGGCCCGACTCTGGCCTGGATGGAGGACCTGACGACTGTCCTGCGTGAGCTGACGAAGAAGAGGAAGGTGTCATCTTCGTCTTCGTCTGTTGCTGCCTCTTCCCCCTTCGACTTCTAAGGCCCATAAGCCGAAGAAGAAGAGGCTGCCTCCCCCCCCTAAGAAGTCTCCTTCGGGAACTTCTAAGGGCCCGTCCCACCTCGGTGGGACGGGGGGTCCTTCTGCTGGTCCTCCTGCTCCTTCGGGAGCGGGGCCCGTCTCCCCTTCCGTAAGGAAGAGATAGACTGGGGACCAGAGGAGTATCGGTTAGCTCTGGTACTTCCTCGCCTGGTGCTAGCGGCGATGCCGCTACGCCAGGTTCGGCTCGGTCTCTCGTTCGCGGGAGATCCGAGTGTACGCTCTCCCTCGGGAGACCGTGCAGCCAAAGTTTCGGCGCCAGAGTTCGCTCGGCGCCAAGACCACGGCACGGAGCAGAAGGCTGGCGAGAACCGCTCAGGTGACTCTCGCCAGGCCAGCGGCCGCTCTCGCAGCGACCAGCTGGTAACCGGGTTTTGTTATTCCCCTAAGAAGACTCCTTCGGGAACTTCGAAGGGCTCGTCACATTCCGGTGTGACGGGGGGGTTCTTCTGCTGGTCTACCTGGTTCCTTCGGGAACGGGGCCCGTCTCCCCTTCTGAGAAGAAGAAGAAGACGGGGACAAGGGTGTGCTGGCTACCGCTGGTACACCCCTCGCCTGGTCTTGGCAGCTCTGCTGCTAAGCCAGGTACCGGCTCGGTTTCTCGTCCGCGAGAAGTTCCGAGTGTACGATCTCCTTCGGGTGGACCGTTGCAGCCAAGTTAAGACGCCTGAGTTCGCTCAGCGTCATGACCGAGGCCACGGAGCAGAAGACTGTCGAGAGCCGCTCAGGTGACTCTCGCCAGGCCAGCGGCCGCTCTCGCAGCGACCAGCCGGTACCTCGGGTGGACGTGACGGTCTCTGACCGGCCACGGGTGGAGGCTGGGAAGAGGTCCCCAGGTCCCCTCGACCGACGGTACCAGCCCTCGGCTGGTACCAGCGGTTTGACGTGCCGCGAGGACGCTCACCGGTCTCACGGCGAAAGCGAGCTCTGCAGGTCACCTGACCGCCGCTCCCCACAGGACCGGGCGGATACGGTGACCAGCAGCAGCTCGTCTGACGCACGGGACCGGGGTCGACGTGCTCAGTCGAGCCGCTCGCCACAGGTGAGCGGCACGGCCAGGGCCTGCAGATCGATCCCCACCGCGGGTTGGTGATCGGCTGCAGCCCCCCACGTACGCTGGTCCTGCCAGCGAGCGGGGGGGAGCGTCAGGTCTGTCTCTCCACTACCTTCAACTTCCTCGGGGCTACACCGGGAAGAGCGAGGTAGCTAGGAGTGATCGTGAGAGGTGCGCCGCTCACGATCCCGTCACGACGCCGCACGTGCCACGTATGGTCTTAGGACAACCAGGACGTACGCGCAAGTGATTGGAGGCGACCGTCAGGGGGAGAGTGGGTAGCGTCAGTTCTGTCTATCCGATACTTCAACTTCCTCGGCATACGCCAGGAAGAGAGGTATATAGGAGTGATCGTGGAGAGATGCGCCGCTCACGATCCCGTCACGACGCCGCACGTGCCAGGTTGGTCCTTAGGACCAACCAGGAACGTACGCGCAAGTGATTGGAGGCAAACCGTCAGGGATCTGTTGCTGGTCCTTCTTCTGAAGGAGGGGGGGGTCCTGGGAGCTGCTCTGTTGGAGGGACTGGACGGTCCCTACTCCTCAAGACGCTGAGAACTTCCGAGATTCAGAGTAACTTTACCCATGGTTAGTTGCACTGATTCGTCAGCACAACGACCGGGGGGAGGATCGCCGCTCCCACCAGCAGAGCCCATGTCTCTGCTCGAGTCGTTTTGGGGCCCGAGAGGGAACCCAAACCGACGGTGGGTATGCCGCGATCGGAGCTTGCCGATTCTGTCTTGAACCAAAGTCTCTCGTCTCCGGACAAGAAGGCTCTCTCAGTTCTGGCCGGTCGATCAAGCTACTTCCACCCCCTCCTCTACTGCGACAGCGGCGTTTCTACGTGTCTTCGGACACCGTATTTAAATACTCCTTCGGTCCGTCCTGAGAGGTTTCGACCTCGACGAGGACTGGAATGAGTCTGGAGGACGGTTATCGGCTCTCTCCTGTCAGGTGTCGATCAGCCCCACCCAGACGACGTTCACAGTGGCGGGCAGACCCTTACCTACAGTGAGAGTTCGTAACCCTCCTCGGGGAAAACGTTTTCTCCTGACGATACGTTTTCCCAGACTCTGAGAGGCCATCGCAAGCAAGGCGATGGGCTGCTCCTACTCTTCTCCAACTGCTAGTTCCACTGGGAAGGCGAGCGAGTATCCAATTCCTCCCCCATTCCTCTCTCCTTACGGCTACGAGGGAAAGGGGAAGGATCCTACAGAGATTTCTCTGTAGGATCCCACGTTGGGGACTGCGCTACCAAGGGGGGGGGACCTTCGGGTCCTACCTGACGTAAGCCCCGGTCGTTGAGGAGGGATCCTGCCCCATTCTCGATTTCTACGGGAATCGAGAGGACCACCAGCCGATATCGTTTGACGAATTCGGTGGGGGTTTCGCAGACTGCTTAGAATTCTACGGAATTTCTAGCGCATTCAGAGTGTTAGAGTTTCTTACGATCTCCAAACACTTAGGCGAGAGACACGGTCCAAAGTGAGCGAGACGAGAATCCCCGATATGTTACACGATAATCGGGAAACCTCGCCTATGCTCGAATTCCTGGAATTTCTAGCATTAGGAAGAAGACTGCTGCTGGAAGAAGACTATCTCACAGTAAGGCGACCAACCTGGAATAGAGAAGAACGGACGGGAATCATCCAGTTGGCTTGAACTATCGTCTTAGTATTCTGTTCACCCATTGAAGCTTTCCTTCGAGGAAGACTTCTCCTTCACTCTCTTTAATAGAGAACGAAGGTGGTCGAAATCTCCAATCCTTATTTTGTTTTCTTGAAGGAAAGAATTTAGGATGGATGGAGATCGTGTTCAGAATCCTACAAATATACTACGTATATTAACCTCGCGACAGGATTCTGCTAAGCAGTTGAATGTCCGAGGGGTAGGCGCATATCCTGGTTATTTTACGGATTGCGACTTAGACGAAAAGTATTCTAATTGAACTGCAACCCGGGTTGCCTGCAACCTCCCAGGAGTTTCCAGTTTCAATTTTATATACTTATGGTGTTGTCACAACAACACCATTTAAGCTTTTATATTTACCGAAAATTCGTTCGCTTAAATATAATTGCTCGAGCATATCTTTTATGCTCGTGGTTCTAGCCGAACGCATTCCTTCGTGGAAAGGATTTACTTGGCAACTCAGGATGACGAGTCAGCGACAGCTACTGCGTATTGAAATTGCCCGAGCATTTCAGTATCAGCTGCCGCTTTGAGATAGACGGTTGTTTAGTCTTTCTCACCTGTTTTGATTGAATAACAACCGTATCTCTGCCCAACAATCACGGACTTAAGTCTCTGATTAACGGGATTCTCGCATACATGAATGACCATCTACTGCTGAGAAACGCTAGTATTCATCGTCTTCGGTATTGCGAGAATTTTAAACAGAGATATCTATTCGACTCTCATCTTTCTGTTTTACCGCACGGTAACAGAATTCTGTAATAGTCTCTTGCTGCATCGTATCCCATAATGCGAATGATTTTTGCGGAATCTGAGTTTGTCCTCAAAATATCTTGTATTCGGAGGTGTACAATTGTTCATTGTTCACCCCGGATTAGCAGATGTATTGAAAGACATCGCCTACTTCCACACCTGCCAGCTCTACTTCCAAACGTTCAGCCCATGAGAAGCAGTTCTTCAAGCGGCTCTCCCCTGTGTTTCATTACTGAATAACGCCCCGCTTTCATTGCACAACGAACAGCAATGAAATGGCGGTTAGCGTTTTCAGTCATTTGTAAGCACAGGTTTAGAATCTTGAGATTCCTTCTCTCGATTCAGCTGGAAGACGTAGGTTGCATTCATTGCCTACCTTCGTCTTCAACGTACATAGTGTTGTTTCTCCTTAAGCTGAGAGTCAACGTCTATGAGATTTTCTTGCCATCAGGGACCTCGGTCTTTTGAAGGCAATTGACTTTCGCCTTTGAGCTTATGCATTAAGAGAATCATCGCCGCGCGTCCGGCATCGGTGACTAACAAATATTTTATTTGTTTGGTCTCTCAGCATAACTCTTTAAAGGGCGAAGGTCACGTGACTTACCCGGATGCTTGGACAACTTGCCTCTACTGATTCCGAACCAGTCAGTCGGCAGCTGTCAGATGCCCCGAGTCAGTTACGAACTATGCTGTGGACTTAGGTTCGGTTGTTCCAGAGCAATCATTACTTCGTCTTAATAGCTTGTCAGTATGAGTACTGTACATAACCAAAGTCGAGAAGAGGGATAGGTCATACGACTATTCCCTTCTTTTCGTCTTAGGTAACTGCATGACTTCTCTTGAGAAGTCAAGCACAAAGGGATGGGGATGTGTGACGCTCGATTTCGTACCGATCTTCGTAGCGAAGACTCTAGAACCCTTCGGTAACTGACGATTGGTTCGAGTTCCTTCACAAATACCCTCCCTAATGGACTTCACCGCCTCCGATACGAAGGCTATGCTGCTTTGTCCTGTGAAGGTGCGACGGAGCTGTCTGAAGAAACTCGACACCCAGGATGAGTGTGGACGCCTCTTCATCATTCTCTCGCGTTCCGCAAGAACTTCTCCGTGGCGCAGGTAATGAAGCAGGCGCCTGGTCCAACCGGACCGCATGCACCTCCTTCTACCTTCAGGATAATTGCCCACAGTTCCTTGGATCTTTTTCCTTAGGAACCGTGGTGGTTGCTCAACACGTTGTGTAGTTAACCCAGACCTCGCAGGCTGAACAGCATCGAGTCCTGGTGTGACCGTAAGTAAGAATGGATGAGGAATGAGAGTGTGACTGGCTCCTCTTCCCATCTTTTTCTTCCCTCTACCTTTGGGTAGAGGGGACACGGTCGTCACCCTGCTGGGTAAGGGACGAGATGCAGGTGAGCTACTCAATAGAGCACCATCCTATCCCTTTCAGTAGGGATAGGAGTAAATATCCACCACTTCCTCCAACAAGGGGGAGGAAGTGGATGCCAAATTGATTGAGACAAACCCATCATTTTATGGATTGTCTCTTGCAAAACAGGAACAAGTCTTGCTTGCTGGTACGAAGAGATACGCTTGCCTCTCTCTTAGTACTTGGCCCAGAGGTCTGACCATTGATCCTGCGGTGCACACCCCAGCAGTCCGGACAGAGGTTTGGATCCCTCCCTTGCTCTTACGACCAGGGAGGCACTCCAGGGTTGGACGAACACCAGTCTGTTCATCAAAAAGACTCAGATTCCTCCCACCAAGAAGTGAGTCTTCCTATTGTTAAAGGACCGAGGGTTTGTATTACGTATCGGAACAAATGACAATTTGTCGAAAATTGCATTTTTCCTAACTATACAAACCTGAGGTCCTTTACATATAGTCCCACCTCATACCACCCCTCACTCTGCAACTTTTGCATGGGCCTAAAGCAAAGTGATTCTTCACCTCTCGGAGGGGCGCTGCGGGCGCGCGCACGATCGGACAAGCAGTTAACTACCGTTCTCCCCTTGTTCGAAGCTTACGACCGTCCCAGCTGCCGCTAGTTACCTTCCTATTGTTAAAGGACCTCAGGTTTGTATAGTTAGGAAAAATGCAATTTTCGACAAATTGTCATTTTGGATCAGTTTCCGAGCTTACCCGGAGATTGATCCTTCCCCCTTTTTATTTTGAATGAAGTGAAATCGCAAGTGCAGTTCTTTTTCATTTTCATTTTTTTATTGAGATTGCATTGGTGACTGGGATCAATGTTTCCGCTATTCACGGGAATTGATCCTTCCCCTTTTTAAATTAATTGTATGAAGTGAAATCGCAAGCGCAGTAGTACTTTTCATTTTCATATATTTGTTGATTGCATCAATTCATTATGGATCAAGGTTTCCAGAAACCTTGATCCATAAAGGTAAGGAATGAAACCTTTCACCCTTGCGCTCGGTACCGAGGGCGCAAATGCGCTCGATCCGAGCCCTTATTCATTGTGAAGTGAATCGTTTTGCAAGATGCATTTTCATTTTGTTCCTTATTATTGATTGCATCAATTTTATGCCCTTGCATTCGGGCCGATGGCACGATTGCTCTCGGGCTCTTATATTGTTGTTGGGTACATGGGTACTGTGCGGGGGTGGGGAACGAGACCCCCCCCGCTCAGTTAACACCGATGGCTCTTCCCCTTGGGGGGGGGGAGGTTATCGGCGTTTCTTCTCTGGCACCCGATCCGTCGAGCGCGGGGGAGGGCGCGCGGTGCCCGATGTATAATTGTATTAGGGGTCTTCCACTCGTTCGGGAGGGATCCCAACAACCCCCGCGCGAGGGGAATTCCCCCCCATTAATCGCTACTACTATTATTTCCGCAGGTGCTACTGCACGAGGGTGGACCTTGGTGAGGTATGGGCGTCCTTCCATTTGCAAGGCGTGCTAGTGTCCAGGGGCTGCGGTTCTATATCTGGGCCTACTGCGGTCACCCATGGAGTGGTGACCACGCAACCAGGTGGACGACGTGCCCTCCTCACCTGGTGTACTCGCCATCACGTGGTAACAGTCTTGCCTACAGCCGCTGTGAAGTGCCGTTCGCCGTACCGAGAGGGGGGCGTGCCGCCTCCGCTCGTGGTTGCCGCGCTGCAGCGACCACACTTCCGCTGCCCTAGAGCGCGCCCCTGGACTGCCGCCGTATCAGGATGTTGCTGGCTGCTGCTCCACTTCCTGTGTTTCCGGTGCTGCCTGCCGTACCTGCCGATTCTGGGCTGACTGTCCATGCACCGTTGCTGCGCTGGGGCTGTCCCTGCGTTGCGAGCCTGACTGTCCCTGCCGTTGCTGGCTGGCTGTCCCTACCGATGCTGTGTGGCCGTGCCTGCTGTTCCTGAGTGCCCATACCTGCTGATGTCGTCCCTGTTCGTGGTGGTACTACCCCAGACTTTGGTCTGTCTGTACAGGTGCGTCCGGGCCCTGTGGCTTCGGCTACAGCAGCCCCGGCTCCGCCCTGGATAGCAGATCTTACGTCTGTCCTGAGGAAGCTGACGAAGAAGAGGAGGAAGGTGTCGTGGTCGTCGTCTTCATCTTCTTCATCGTCGTCGGCCGCCGCCTCTTCCCCTTCGACTTCTAATGCTTTACAGCCGAGGAAGGAGAATGTTGCCTCCCTCCCACCTAAGAAGCTTCCTCGGGAGCTTCTCGGGACCCGTCTCACCTCGGTGGGACGGGAGGGTTCCTTCGTGGTCCTCCTGCTCCTTCGGGAGCGGGGCCCGTCTCTTCTTCTGCAAGGAAGAAGACTACGGGGACCAGAGGGGTACCGGCTAACACCGGTACTTTCCTCGCCTGGTGTCAGTGGTTCTGCCATTGCATCAGGGTCCGTCTCGGCCTCATCGTTCGCGGGAGGTACCGAGTGTAGGTCGCCTACCAGCGACCGTGCAGCCAGGAACCAGACCTCTAGTCCGCTCAGCGTCAGGTTCACGGCACGGGGCGGAAGACCTGGTGACAGCCGCTTATGCGACTCTCACCAGACCAGCTCTCACTCTCGCGGTGAACAGCTGGCTACCCGGGGACGTGACGGTCCACGACCGACCACGGGCTGAGGCTGGGAAGAGGTCCTCCCGTTCGCCGGCACCAGCCACGGCTGGTACCAGCGAACTGACGCACCGTGAGGATACGCACCGATCTCACCGTGACAGTGGAGCTCGCCGGTCGCCTGACCGTCGCTCTCACAGAGAGCGATCGGGTACGGCGACCAGCACCAGCTCCTCTGACACACGAGACCGGGGCCGCTGTTCTCGGTCCAGCCGTTCTCCACAGCGAGACGGCTCGACTAGGTCTGCAGCTCGATCGCCACCGCGGGTTGACGATCGCCTGCAGCCCCTCCAAGCCTGCTGGTTCTGCCAGCGAGCAACGAGGGAGCGTCAGTCTGCCTCTCCCGTACCTTCAACCTCCTCGGGTTACACCGGGAGGAGCGAGGTATTGGGGAGTGATCGTGAGGGGTGCGCCCCTCATGATCCCACCACAACGCACTACGTGCCAGGCACGGTTCTTGGACCGGCCAGGACGTATGCGCAAGTGGATGGGGAAGACCGAGAGGGCTGTCGCTGTTCCCCCTTCTTAGGAGGAAGGTTCTCGGAATGTGCTCTTGTTCGAAGGGCTTAACGGTCCCACTCTGCAAGATGCTGTGACTTCCGAAAGATCCAGAGGAGCTTTGCCGAGGTTACGGCGCTGATTCGTCAGCACAATGACCTCGGTGAAGGATCGCCGCTCCCACCAGCAGAGCCACGTCTCGGCTCGAGTCGTTTTGGGGCCCGAGAGGGAATCCAAATCGACGGTGGGTCTACCGCGATCGGAGCTTGCCGACTGTGTTGAGCCAGGTAGTCTCTCGTCTCCGGACAAGAAGGCTCTCTCGGTTCTGGACGGTCGAACAAGCTACTTCACCTCCTCTACTGCGACAGAGGCGTTTCTACGTGTCTTCGGACATCGTATTTATATACCCCTTCGGTCCTCCTGAGGTTTCGACCTCGACGAGGACTGGAATGATCGGAGCGGGTATCGGCTCTCTCCTGTCAGGTGTCGATCAGCCCCACAACCAGACGACGTTCACAGTGGAAGGACGGCGTTCCCCCTCACCTGCTGCCGGAAGTGGTGGGGTGCTGGCCAGCCATGGGCAACTTGACAGCGCCACGGCGCCGAGACCTGGATTGTAGATGTCCTTCGGGAGGGGAGATCTATTAGCTAAGATCTCGGTCACCCCTCATCTCCAACCCGGTCCAACAGCAGGCGTACGTTCCAGGGGCATCGAAGGACGTAGCATTGAGACAGGAGATCAAGACCATGCTGAGCAAGAAATCGGCACGGATCAGTCACCGGGCTTTTACAGCCGACTCTTCCTGGTGGAAAAGTCTACGACAGGCTGGCGCCCAGTGATAGATCTCTCTCCCCCGAACCGGTTGGTTCGCCAGACCCGGTTCACGATGGAGACGGCACGCTCAGTGCTCGACTCTATCAGGGAGAACGATTTCATGCTTTCAGTGGACTTGAAGGATGCGTATTTACAAATACCCATTCATCAGTCCTTCAGAAAGTACCTCCGCTTCATCCTCGACGGGACGGTGTACCAGCTCAGGCCACGTTACTTCGGTCTCTCAACCGCCCCACAGGTGTTCACGCAAGTGTTCACTCTGGTGTCTGCTTGTGGCCATTCGCACGGGATACGTCTGATGGGGTATCTCGACGATTGGTTAGTCCTGGCGAGCTACCGCTCGCAGTTGCTACAGGACAGGGATCGACTGCTCGAGTTCTGTCGCGATCTGGGGATCGTTCTGAACTTCGAAAAGTCCGATCTCGAGCACAAGCAGAGGATGAAGTACCTGGGTATGCTGATCGACACGGTAGCACAGACTCGCGGATCAACAGATTCAGGGAGGCAGCCAACCAGTTCCTGTCTCGGCAGGAACAGGTAGCTCAGCGATAGCAAGTCGTGATCGGACACCTGTCGTCACTCGGGAAGCCAGTCCCTAACGGGCGTCTTCACCTGCGGTCTCTTCAGGGAGACTAAAGGAGAGTTGGTCACAGGCGACGGATCCCCCAAGCTTTCCATGGTCACTGACACAGGAGGTGAGGCAGGACCTAGCCAGGTGACTGGACGACAGGAACCCCTTAAGAGGAGTGCCTCCGCGCACTCTCCCCCCGGACATGCAGCTGCTCTCAGACGCATCGACCGAGGGATGGGGCGCACACCTGGAAGAGTTGCGGACTTCAGGAGTGTGGTACGAGAACGACAAGCACCTTCACATCAATGTACTGGAACTCAAGGCAGCGTTCCTCGCTCTCCAAGAGTTCCAGGACCGCTTGATGGGACACTCAGTGGTGTTGATGTACGACAACACCACGGTGGTGGCTTACGTCAACAAACAGGGGGGGGCCTAGTGTCTCTCCCGTTGTATCAGTTGACTCGGCAGGTGCACGAGTGGGCCGAGGCACACTCAATAGAGCTGTCGGCACGCTACATTCCAGGGAAGAGGAATGTAGTAGCAGACACGCAAAAACAGCCGTCGGATCAGGTGATAAGGACCGAAGGTCTCTTACACAGGACGTGGCGGAAAGGCTCTTCGACCTGTGGGGCGACCAGTCGAGGATCTGTTCGCCATGCCGGCACAACAGGAAGCTCCAGGTGTTCTTCTCGGCCGTGCCGGGATCCATGGGCAGCTGCAGAGGACGCTCTTTCCAACACCCGTGGGACAACCTCTTGCCTATGCCTTTCCTTTCCCCCGTTCAGCCTGAATTCGCAAGGTGATCAGTCGAGCACTGGTCATCCCCCGAATCTCAGGATGATCCTCATGGCTCCCAAATGGCCACAGGCCATTTGGTATCCGGACCTGCTGGCTCTTCTCGCAAGAGAACCGAGAGAGATTCCCCCATTGGCACAACTTCTCGCCCAGCCACACGTCGAGCGGTACCACCGAGCAGTCCAGTCCCTACGTCTTCACGGCTGGCTGTTATCCACCTTCTCTTGCGAACGAGAAGCTTTTTTCGTAGCGCAGCAACAGAGATGGCTGGAAACGTCCGTCAGTCCTCTGCAGCTGTGTACCAGGGGAAGTCGGCCGTCTTCGGTGGTTGGTGTCGTAGACGGGGCCTATCTCCTCTCAGAGCCACTCTTCAGCAGGTAGCGGATTTCCTCGTTTTCTTCGCCGAGGAAGCTCCTCTAAGTTCCCACAGTCAAAGGATACGAGCCGCCTGACGCTCGTCCTGAAACTGACGGGATTGGACATCTCGAACTCGTTCGAGATCTCCTTGCTTAGGAGCAGCTTCCAAAGGTCTTGTCAAACCAGGGAACTCACATGACCCTCTTCTTGCTGGATCTGGCATCGGCGAAGAGAGTACGGGAACGTCATGCAGATAATGATGTGGATGAGATGCTGCTTTGTCCTGGGAGGACGCTACGGCGCTATCTGAAGAGAAACTCGACACCTCGGGCCTGAGTGTCGACGCCACTTCTTGTTATTAGGCAACGGGGTCACCAAGAAAAAAGAAGTATCAAGACACTCTTTCGTCCTGGCTGCGTGAGGTCTTCAGGAGGGCGTATGAGGCTGATGGTAGTGACGACATCCGTACGTCCCGTCCGAGAACTCACGAAGTCAGAAGTATTGGCCCCGTCGTTGGCGTTTCGTAAGAACTTCTCCGTGGCGCAGGTATGGAAGGCAGGGGTCTGGTACAACCAGACCACCGGCAACTTCCTTATACCTCTTGGATATTGCCCATAGGTCCTTGGATCGGTTTCCTTAGGACCCGTGGTGGCTGCTCAACAACGTCGTCTAGCTAACCCAGACCCTAGCAGGCTGAACAGCATCGAGTCCTGGTGTGACTGTATGAATAGATAGTGAATGAGAAAGTGACTGGCTTCTCTTTCTATTTTTCTTTTTACTCCCCTCTACCTGTGGGTAGAGGGATACGGTCATCACCCTGCTGGATAAGGACGAGATGCCGGTGAGCTATATGACAGAGCCCCATCCTATCCCTTTCACGAGGGATGGGAGCAGAATATCCACCACTTCCTTCTACAAGGGGGGGAAGTGGATGCCTACAAGAGTCAAAACCATGACTTTATCTTTGCTCCTGTACAGGAACAAGTTCTTACATTGCTGGTACGAAGAGATACGCTTGCCTCTCTCTTAGTACTCGGTCCAGAGGTCTGACCATTGATCCTGCGGTGCACACCCCGATCAATCGGACAGAGGCTTGGATCCCTCCCTCGCTCTTACGACCAGGGAGGCTTCCAAGGTTGGGCGAACACCAGTCTGTTCACAAAAGACTCAGATTCCACCCACCAAGAAGTGAGTCTTCCTATTGTAAAAGGACCGAAGGTTTGTATGCCGTGTCGGAACAAATGACAATTTGTCTAAAAAAAATTGCATTTTCCTAACTATACAAACCTGAGGTCCTTTTACACATAGCCCCACCTCATGCCACCCCTCACTCTGCAGTTTTTGCTTGGGCCAAAAGCAAAAGTGATTTGTTTACCTCCCAGTCGCGCGCGCGCGCCTGTCGGACAAGCAGTTAACTACCGAACGACCCTTTTTTGTGTTCGAAAGCTTACGACCTATCCAGCTGCCGCTAGTACCTTCCTATTGTAAAAGGACCTCAGGTTTGTATAGTTAGGAAAAATGCAATTTTAGACAAATTGTCATTTTGGATCAGTTTCCGAGCTTACCCGGAAATTGATCCTTCCCCCTTTTTATTTTGAATGAAGTGAAATCGCAAGTGCAGTTCTTTTTCATTTTCATTTTTTATTGAGATTGCATTGTTTACTGGGATCAATGTTTCCGCTATTTCCCGGGAATTGATCCTTCCCCTTTTTATTTGTATGAAGTGAAATCGCAAGCGCAGTATTCTTTTTTCATTTTCATATATTTTTTGATTGCATCAATTCATTATGGATCAAGGTTTCCATAAACCTTGATCCATAAAGGTAAGGAATGGATCCTTTTACCCTTGCGCTCGGTACCGAGGGCGCAAATGCGCTCGATCCGAGCCCTTATTCATTGTGAAGTGAATCGTAATGCAAGATGCATTTTCATTTTATTCCTTATTATTGATTGCATCAATATTTATTTGGTTCAAGTTCCGCTCAGTCAGGGAATTGATCCTTATTTGCCCTTGCATTCGGGCGGGCCGATGGCACGATTGCTCTCGGGCTCTTATATTGTTGTTGGGTACATGGGTACTGTGCGGGGGTGGGGAACGAGAACCCCCCCCCGCTCAGCTCCCACAGATGGCCCCTCCCCCTGGGGGGGGGGAGGTTTATCGGCGTTCTTCTCCTCCTCGCCCGATCCGTCGAGCGCGGGGGAGGGCGCTCGGTGCCCGATGTACAATTGTATTAGGGGTCTTCCACTCGTTCGGAGAGGGCTCACGCCCCCGCGCGAGGGGACTTCCCCACCCCTAAAATCGCTACTACTGTTATTTCCGCAGGTGCTACTGCCACGATGGTGGGACCTTGGTGAGGTATGGGCGTCCTTCCATTTGCAGGGCGTGCTAGTGTCCAGGGGCTGCGGTTCTATGTCTGGGCCTACTGCGGTCACCCATGGAGTGGTGACCACGCAACCAGGTGACGACGTCCCTCCTCACCTGGTGTACTCGCCTCACGTGGTAACAGTCTTGCCTACAGCCGCTGTGAAGTGCCGTTCGCCGT
This sequence comes from Macrobrachium nipponense, assembly GCF_015104395.2. NCBI lineage: Eukaryota > Metazoa > Arthropoda > Malacostraca > Decapoda > Palaemonidae > Macrobrachium > Macrobrachium nipponense. Next base: position 34,583,307 of record NC_061103.1, on the reverse strand, counting down.
ACCGAGAGGGGGGCGTGCCGCCGCCGCTCGTGGTTGCCGCGCTGCAGCGACCACACTTCCGCTGCCCTAGAGCTCGCCCCTGGACCTGCCGCCGGTACCAGGATGTTGCTGGCTGCTGCTCCACTTCCTGTGTTTCCGTGGTGCTGCCGTACCTGCCGTTCCTGGGCTGACCTGTCCATGCAGTTGCTGCGCTGGACTGTCCCATGCAGTTGCTGCGCTGGCTGTGCCCCTTCGCGTGGCTGTCCCTGCCGTTGCTGCGCTGGCTGTCCCTACCGATGCTGTGCTGGCTGTGCCTGCTGTTCCTGAGATGCCCATACCTGCTGATGTCGTCCCTGTTCGTGGTGGTACTACCCCAGACTTTGGTCTGTCTGTACAGGTGCGTCCCGCCGGGCCCTGTGGCTTCGGCTACAGCAGCCCCGCTCCGCCCTGGTTAGCAGATTCTTACGTCTGTCCCTGAGGAAGCTGACGAAGAAGAGGAGGAAGGTGTCGTCGTCGTCGTCTTCATCTTCTTCATCGTCGTCGGCTGCCGCCTCTTCCCCTTCGACTTCTAAGACTTCACAGCCGGAAGGAAGAAGGTTGCCTCCTCCCTCCTAAGAAGTCTCCCTCGGGAGCTTCTCGGGACCCGTCTCACCTCGGTGGGACGGGAGGGTTCCTTCCGCTGGTCCTCCTCCTCCTTCGGGAGGCGGGGGCCCGTCTCTTCTTCCGCAAGGAAGAAGACTACGGGGACCAGAGGGCGGGGTACCGGCTAACACCGGTACTTCCTCGCCTGGTGTCAGTGGTTCTGCCACTGCATTCAGGGTCCGTCTCGGCCTCTCGTTCGCGGGGGGACTAGGTACCGAGTGTACGGTCGCCTACCAGCGACCGTGCAGCCAGGAACCAGACCTCTGAGTCCGCTCAGCGTCAGGTTCACGGCACGGGGCGGAAGACTGGTGACAGCCGCTCATGCGACTCTCACCAGACCAGCTCTCACTCTCACTCTCGCGGCGAACGAAAGCTGGCTACCGGGGACGTGACGGTCCACGACCGACCAGCGGGCTGATGCTGGGAAGAGGTCCTCCCGTTCGCCGGTGCCAGCCACGGCTGGAACCAGCGGCGTGACGTGCCGTGAGGACAAGCACGGTCTCACTGTGACAGTGGAGCCTGCAGGTCGCCCCCGGACCGTCGCTCTCACAGGAAAGCGACCGGGGTACGGCAACCAGCCACCAGCTTTTGACATCGAGATGGGGCTGCTGTGTCAGTCAGCCGTTCTCCACAGCGAGCCGGTGCGACCAGGCCTGCAGCCTCGATCGCCACCGCGGGTTTGACGATCGCCTGCAGACCTCCAAGCCTGCTGGTTCTGCCAGCGAGCAACGAGGGAGCCGTCAGGTATGCCTCTCCGTACCTTTCAACCTCCTCGGTTACACCGGAGGAGTGGGTGAGGAGCGAGTTATTGAGGAGTGATCGTTGAGGTGGTGCGCCCCTCATGATCCCACCCACGACGCCTTACGTGCAAGGACGGTTCTGGACAGGCCAGGACGTATGCGCAAGTGGCATGGGGAAGACCGAGAGGCTGTCGCTGTTCCCCCTTCTTAGGAGAAGGTTCTCGGAATATGCTCTTGTTCGAAGGGCTTAACGGTCCCATCTGCAAGATGCTGTGTACTTCCGAGATCCAGAGGAACTTTGCCGAGTTATGCGCTGATTAGTCAGCACAATGACCTCAGGGGAGGAAGGATCGCCGCTCCACCAGCAGGAGGCCACGCTCGGCTGAGCGTTTTGGGCCGAGACGGGAACCCAAATCGACGTGTGGCGTCTGCCGCGAGATCGGAGCTTGCCGACGGTGTTGAACCAAGTAGTCTCTCGTCTCCGGAACAAGAAGCTTTCTCACAGTTCTGGCCGCGTTCGAACAAGCTACTTCAACCTCCTCTCTGTCGGGACAGAGGGTTTCTACGTGTCTTCGGACACGCGTATTTTAAATACCCTTCGGTCCTCCGGAGGTTTCGACCTCGACGAGGCTGGAATGAGTCGGAGCGGTATCGCTCTCTCCTGTCGGTGTCGATCAGACCCACCCAGACGATGTTCACAAAGTGCGGGCAGACAATTACCTACAGTATGAGTTCGTTAACCCTCCTCGGGAAAACGTTCTCAGACGATACTGTTTTCCAGGACTCTGAGAGGCATCGCCGTAAGGCGCATGTGGCTCCTTTTCTTCTCCACTGATAGTTCGTGGGGGAGGCGAGCCAGTATCCAATTCCTCCCCCATCCCTCTCCTACGGCTAAGAGGGAAAGGGGAGGGATCCTCCACCAGAGATTTCTCTGTAAGATCCCAGTTAGGGGCGCGCTACGGGGGGACCTCGGGTCCTACCTGACGCATAAGCCCGGTCATTGAGGAGGGCTCCTGCCCCTTTCTCGATTTCTACGGAATTGAGGATGACCACCAGCCGATATCGTTTGACGAACCGGTGGGGGGTTCGCAGATGATTAGAATCTACGGAATTTCTAGCGCACTCAGAGTTGTTCGAGTTTTTACGATATCCAAAACACTTAGCGAGACCACGGTCCAAAAAGTGAGCGGAGAAATCCCCGATATGTTAACCACGATAATCGGGAAACTCGCGTAGCTCGAATTCGGTAATTTAGGCATTTGGAAGAAGGATGCTGCTGAAAGAAGAGTATCTCACAGTAGGCGCTTAACCTGGAATAGAGAAGAACGGACGGGAACTTCCAGTATGGCTTGAAACTACGTCTTCGTATATGTTCACCATGAAGCTTTCCTTTTGGAAAAGACTTCTCCTTCTAATCTCTTGACTAGAGAACGAGGCTGGTCGATCTCCAATCCTTATTCTCATTCCTCGAGGGGAAAAAGATTTTAAGGATGGAGGTCGTGGTACGAACCTACAAATATACTACGGATATTACCTCGCGACCTGATTCTTTTAACCAGTTGGAATGTCCCGTGGGGGTAGGCGCATACCGTAGTTAAACTCTACGGGTTTGTGACCGAGTACGAAATTGTATATTAGTGAACGCCAACTCGGGAGTTGCCTGCAACCTCCCAGCAGTTTATCAGTTTCGGATTTTAGATACTGGATTGTCATGACACCACCAAATCAGAGTTTTGTATTTACCGAAATCCGTTTCGGTTAAATAAATTGCTCGAGCGTATTCTTTATGCCGATGGTTCTAGCGAACGCATTCCTCGTGTGGAATAATGGATTACCTTGCACTCAGGATGACGAGTCACGAGAGCTACTGCGTATGAACTGCCTGATAGAGGCTCAGTTGGTATCAGCTAGGTCTCGGAGATGGGGCGGTTGGTTACGTCTCTCTCTCCCCTGTTGGATTGACTACCGACCTTATCTCTGCCCAACAATCATGGACTTAGGTCTCTGATTAACGGGGATTCTCGCTAATAATGAAGACCATCTTATGCTTGTGACCGCTCGATTTCAACGCTTCGGACATTGCGAGAAATTTTCAACGAGATATTCTCTTGGGACTCTTTCATCTTTCTGTTTACCGCACGGTATACAGAAGTCTGTACTAGTCAACCGTGCATCGCACTGCGGATAATGCGAATCTCTTTTTGCGACATCTGAGTTGTCTTCAAAAATATCTCGTATTCGTAGGTGTTTCATTGCATTTGCTTGCCCCGAATTAACAGATATGTTCAGAAGACATCGGCCTTACTCTCGACTGAAGCTCTCCTTCCAATGTTCAGCCATGAGAAGCAGTAGTTTTTAGGCAGTAGTTCCCCGATCTTCATTATGGAAGCGCTACGCTTTTATTGCAACTCCGATCCTCACCGGACAGCAAGACTAGCGGAGTAGCGTTCTCAGTCTTTAGAGCACAGGTTCAGAATCTTGAGAATCATTTCTCTCGGTCTAGCTGTGAAGGACGTAAGGTTGCATTTTCTGTACACTTCGTCTTCAACGTCACATAGTGTCTGTTTCTCCTTACCCGAGAATCAACTAACTATGAGATATCTTGCCACAAGGACTCGGTCTATAAGAGGCAATTGACTTTCGCCTGTTGGGCACATGCCTTAAGATTCTGATCATCACCTTGCCTTCTGGCCATCGGGCGAACAAAATAGTTGTTTATTTTAGTCTCTTGGCATAACCTTTTAAGGCGAAGGTCACGTGGACTTGCTCGGGTGCTGGGGACAACTTGCCTCCTACCGAACGCAGAGTCAGTAGGCAGCTGGCAGAGCGCCCAAGTCTGTGACAGAACTTCGCGGGACTTATAGTTCGGTTGGTTCCATAACAATCTTTCTTCGTCCTAACGTTGTCACAGTACCCATCCCATCGACCACCCACCATGAGTGTCGGTGTCCTATCCATACCGAGAACAACAAGCTTCGCGGCAGCCGGATAGACCAGTTATGGGTACAGGACATCACCGAAGTCGAAAGAAGAGGGATAGGTCATACGATCCATTCCCTTCTTTTCCTCCTGAGGTGTAAATGCATATGACTGTTTCTTGGCGAAGTCAGCATCCATGGGATGGGGATTTTGTGACGCTCGATTTCGTACCGAATTCGTAGGAAGACCTGAACCCCTCGGTCTTGACGATCGGTTAGAGTCCTTCACAATCCCCTCCCTAATGGAATCACGCCTTCGAGGCGAAGGAATGCTGCTTGTCCTGTGAGAAGCGCGGACCGCGCTTTCGAAGAAACTCGACATCCAGGCTGAGGTGTTGAAGACTCTTCTCAGCACCATAGATGACACTAGAAGTACCACTCCTCGAGTTACACAAGAACTCTCGCTGGCGCAGGTACTGAAGGCAGGGGTTGGTACAACAGGCCACTGGCAACCTCCTTCTACCCTTTTGGATATTGCCCACCAGGGTCCTTGATCGTTTCCTTAGGAACCCGTGGTGGCTGCTCAACATGTGGTCTAGCTAACCAGACCCTAGCAGGCTGAACAGCATCGAGTCCTGGTGTGACTGTAAGAATAGATAAGTGAATGAGAAGAGGACTGCTTTCTCTTCCTATCTTTTTCTACCCCTCTACCTGTGGGTAGAGGGATACGGTATCACCTTGCTGGATTAAGGACGGAATGCCGGGAGCTATCGAAAGAGCCATCTATCCCTTTATAGGGATGGAGGAATATCCACCACTTCCTCCTACAAGCCGGGGGGACAGTGGATGCCAACAAGAGACAAACCATAACGTTATGTTGCTCTTGCAAATAGGAACTTTGTTTCTTGTTTGCTGTACGAAGAGAGTACGCTGCCTCTCTCTTAGTACTTGGTTCCAGAGGTCTGACCATGGATCCTGCGTGCACACCCGATCAATCGGGACAGAGGCTGGATCCCCCCTCGCTTCTTACGACCAGGGAGGCATTCCAAGTTGTGGCGAACACCAGTCTGTTCACAAAAGACTCCGATTCCTCCCACCAAGAAGTGAGTCTTCATATTGGAAGGGAAGAAGGTTTTATGCAGTGTCGGAAACAAATGACAATTTGTCCAAAATGGCATTTGTTCCGACACGGCATACAAACCTTCGTCTTTTACAGTAGGAAAGGACTAGCGGCAGTGGATAGGTCGTTAAGGCTTCGAACAAAGGGTTCGGTAGTTAACTTCTTGTCGACAGGCGCGGCGCGCGACCGGGAGGTAAACAAAATCACTTTGGCTTTCGGCCTCACAGCGCGTGACGTTGTGTGTTCGACGCTCCTGCCCGCTTCTCGTCGTTTGCTTTTCTTGAGTATTTGGTTGTGTTGTGTATGAACGGGTTCAATTGTAAGTACAATCATTTCCTCTCATTTTCATTGAAATTCAACGAATTTATAATGATGGAATCATCCTCGCCTCGCTACCCCACGGAGGACTATGCCCGGGTACCGAAGGGCGTAAAAGCGGGACGTTCCGATCTTTCCCGTGTAGATAGGGACCTCATATTTGCGTTGCTCCTCCGGGGCGGTGGGCGCGGAATTGCAACCCGACCGAGCCTTGTGATGGTGTGTAATGATTGGTCGGGGCGCAGTGGACTTGTATGAGGGCAGGAAGAAGCGAAGGCCTGCAAAGGAGTCGTCGAAAGCTCTCCCGCGGAACTCCTTTGGTGACGGACACTTCGTCCTTCTTTCCTGCCGCCCGCTCAACTTCCACGTCTCGCGCCTTCCCCTTCGGGGGGGGTCTCTAGGTCCTTCTCCCGCCTGACTTGCGAGTTGTGGAGGAGGGCGCTAGATACCCTGACGAGAGTTGTACTCTGGGCTCCCTCTTATCCGTTCGTCTTCGCGCGAGCGGTAGAGGATCCCTCAATCACCGACTTTTTGCCCTCCTCAGGTGCGGTTGCCGCGAAGGATGAACCTCGGACAGGTGTGGGCATCGTTGGGGAGCAGGGCGTGCCGAGTGTCCAGGGGCTGCCTTACCATCTCGCTGGCTCCGTGGCGGTCACCATGACAACGGTCACGACACCACCACGACCCTTACAACACCCGGCTACGCTTCACCACCACTGGTGTACACCCAAGCACGCGGCTCTGGACACCCCACTACATCGGTGCGCAGGGGGCCAGTCGCGTTAACTCGGGGGAGTGTGATGCCGCCCCTGGGTTTGCCGTGCTGCCCGCGACCGGACTCGTGTGCCCGAAGAGCTCGCCCCTGGGACCTCCCACCGCGGTACTAGGACGTCTGTGCCGTGGTTCGCCCCATCTGGACCGCCTACACAGTCTGCCGTACCTGCCGTGACACCTCTGCCGTTTCTGTACCTGCTCCTGCGTCTCTTCTGCCGTTCCGTGATGCTCGCAACCTGCTGATGTTGTCCTGTTGTGCCTGCGCGCTGCTCCCGATGCTGATCTGCTTCGGACAGGTGCGTCCGGGCCCTGTTGCTTCGGCATACAGCAAGCCCCGGCTCCGCTGGTGGACACGATCCTGACGTCGGTCCTGAGAAGGTTTGACGAAGAAGAAGAAGAAGAGGAGGGAAAGGTGTCGTCGTCGTCTTATCGTATTCTTCTTCGGTCGTCGTCCGTCTGCCGGCTCTTCCCCTGCTTCTTCTAAGGCTCCCCCGCCGAAGAAGAAGAGAGGTCGCCTCCACCCCCCCTAAGAAGTCTCTCGGAAACTTCTAAGGGCCCAGTCTCGCTATGGTGAGACGGGGGGGTTCTTCGTGTCCCCTGCTCCCTTCGGGGGCTAGGACCCGCTTCTTCTCCCGCAAAGAAGAAGACTACGGGGGACCAGGAGGCGGGTGGCCGGCTATAACACCGGCACTCCTCACCTGCTGTCAGTGGTTCTGGCCCACGCCAGCCGGGTCCGGCTCGGCCGCTCGTTCGCGAGAGGTACCGAAGTGTACGTCGCTTACAAGACGACCGTGCAGCCAGATAACCAGATCTATGAGGTCCGCTCAGCGTCAGGTTCACGGCCACGGAAGCGGAAGGACTGGTGGACAGCCGCTCACGTGACTTCACCAGACCAGCTCTCCGGCTTCGCGGCGAGCCAGCTGGCTACCCGGGTGTCGTGGGCCTGACGGTTCCATGGACCGGACACGGGTAGTGAGGAGCTGGAAAGAGGTCCCCCCGGTTCGCCCGGGCACCAGCCCACGGCTGGTACAGCGAACTGACGCACCGTGAGGAATACGCACCGATCTCACCGTGGACAGTTGGAGTCTCGCCGTCGCCTGACAGTCGCTCTCACAAGAGAGCGATCGGGTACGGCGACAACACCAGTCCCTCTGACACACGAGGACCGGGGCCGCTGTTCGTCGGTTTCACAGCCGTTCTCCACAGCGAGGACGGCTCGGACTAGGTCGCAGCTCGATCGCCACCGTGGGTTGGCGATCGCCTGCAGCCCTCCAAGCCCGCTGGTCTGCCAGCGAGCGAGGAGGGAGTCAGGTCTCCTCTCCCTTACCTTCAACCTCATCGGGTTACACCGGGAGGGGCGAGGTATTGAGGAGTGATATTGAGGGGTGTTCGCCCTCAGGACCCACCACGTCGTCAGTACGTTTACCGGCTCGGTTCTGGACCAAGCAGTCCCGGACGCACAGCGTGGTTGTGAGGAGGGACCGAGAGGGGTCTGTCGTGCCCTCCTCTCATTGAGGGAGGAGGGTCTCGCCGAGGTCTCCTGTTTGAGGGACTGGACGGTCCGACTCCCACAGGACCGCGTCACTCTGAGATCCAGAGGAACTTTGCCGAGGTTATTGCGGAATTCGTCAGCACAACGACCTCGGGGAAGGATCGCGCTCCCACCTCGAGACCACGTCCCGGCTCGAGTCGTTCTGGGGCCCGAAGAGGGAACCCAGACCGACGGGGTGTTTAGCCGCGTTACTGAGTTGCGGACCAGTGTCTGGACCAGGTTGAATCGCTGTCTCCGGGACAGACGGTTCGCTCAAGTCTGGCAGGTCGAGCAAGCTGCTTCAACCTCCTTTGGGCGACAGGGCGGTTTTACGGCCATCTGAGACCGATGCCGCCCAAACAGGTGAAACCCGGAGCTTAGCCAGGCTGACTCAGGTGTGTCTCTCTGCAACAGCTCCTGTCCGAGAACCTGTGGTTCTCGCAGCAAGAGAGCACTCGGCTGGAATCTACCGCATGGCAGCTGTCAGGCCGTCTCCTGCGCTAGATCTGTGGTCCATCACAGTATCTAACGGTCGCAGCCAAAACTACGGGGGGAAATTCTCCGAGATGACTCGGCCTTCAGGAGACTTTGCCGTCTGGGGGAGAAGAGCCATTCCTTCCTTGCCCACCAGAGGTGAACCGTGGGCCAAACTTGGTTCTTCGACGGAAGGGACGCTTGTCCTTACTGGGTTTCCAGGGCGGCCGGGCGTGAGGCGCGTTCGGGACTTCGCAACGGACCTTACGGAGTTCCAGTCTCTCTCCCAGGAGAGATGGTGGGACGCTGCGGTGACAGCGGCGCACTGACGACAGTGACCGTTTCTGGTTCACAGCAGTCTCGAAGCTTCTGGGCCAGCATCGGACTGCGGCAAGTCTAAGAGCCGGCTAGCGCTTCCTCGGTGGCTAGACGGTAGCTGCGCGAAGCCCCGGGGAATGACTCTGTCTTCTCGACTTCTAGCAAGGGGAGGCAGTAACCAGCCTCCTCCCAGCCCTCCTCCTCCCGTGGAGGACTCTGGAAGAATTCGAAGAAAGGGGGGAAACGATAGGGGACGGCGTTCCCCCTCACTGCTGCGGAAGTGGGGCGGTGCCTGGGCAGCCATTGGGCAACTTGGCAGCGCTACGGCGCGAGACCTGGATTGTAGATGTCCTTCGGGAGGGATATCTATTTACCCTTTCGAATCTCGGCACCCCTCACCTCAACCCGGTCCAACAGCAGTCGTACGTTCCAGGTCATGATAAGGACGTAGGCACTGAGACAGGAGATCAAGGACCATGCTGAGCAAGAGAGCTGTAGGAGACGTCACGGAATTCAGTCACCGGGCGTTTACAGTCGACTCTCCTGTGTGGGAAAAGTCTACGGAGGCTGGCGCCAGGTGATAGATCTCTCTACCTGAACCGGTTTGTTCGCCAGACCGGTTCACGATGGAGCCGGCACGCTCAGTGCTCGATCCATCAGGAGAGAACGATTTCATGCTTTCAGTGGACTTGAAGGATGGTATTTCCAAATACCCATTCATCAAGTCTCCAGAAAGTACTCCGCCTTCATCCTCGCGGGACGGTGTACCAGTTCAGGGCACTTGCTTCGGTCTCTCAACCGCCCCACAGGTTGTTCACCGCGGAGTGTTCACTCTGGTGTCTGCTTGGGCCATTCGCACGGGATACGGTCTCAGAGAGTATCTCGACGATTGGTTAGTCCTGGCGAGACTCACGCTGCAGTTGCTACAGGACAGGGATCGATCCTGCTCGAGTTCTGTCGCGATCTGGGGATCGTTGTGACTCGAAAAGTCCGATCTCGAGCCCAAGCAGGAGGATGAAGAGTATCCTGGGTATGCTGATCGACACGGTAGCAGGGCGAGTCTTCCCCGCAGACCGCGTGATCAGCGATTCAGGGAGGCAGCCAACCAGTTCCTGTATCGGCAGGAACAGGTAGCTCAGCGATGGCAAGTCGTGATCGGACACCTGTAGTCCACTCGAGAGTTAGTCCCTCACGGGAGTCTTCACCTGCGGTCTCTTCAGTGGAGACTATAAGGAGAGTTGTCTGCAGGCGACGGATCCCCAAGCTTTCCAGTGTCACTGACCAGGAGGTGAAGCAGGACCCCTGCCTGGTGGTGGGAAGACCAGGAAACCTCTTCTTAAGAGGGTGCCCCGCGCACTCCCCCCCCCGGACATGCAGCTGTTCTCAGGACGCACGACCGAGGGATGGGCGCACCACCTGGAGGAGTTGCTGACTCAGGACGTGTGGGACGAGAACGACAAACACCTTCACACCAATGTACTGGAACTCAAGGCAGCGTCCTCGCTCTCCAGAAGTACAGGACCGCTGATGGGATACTCAGTGGGGTTTGATGTGCGACAACGCCACGGGGTGGCTTACGTCAACAAACAGGGGGGCTAGGGTCCTCTCCGTTGTACCAGTTGACTCGGCAGGTGCACGGGAGTGGGCCCAGGCACACTCAATAGAGTTGTCGGCACGTACATTCCCGGGAAGAGGAATGTTAGTAAGCAGACACGCTCAGCCGGCGGGATCAGGGTGATAGGGACCGAGACATGGTCTTCTACACCAGGAGTGGTGGAAAGGCTCTGCGGACCTGTGGGGGCGACCCAGAGTCGTGGATCTGTTCGCCCACCCGGCACAACAGGAAGCTCCAGGTGTTTCTTCTCGGCCGGCCGGGACCATGGGCAGCTGCAGAGGACGCTTTCAACAACCGTGGGGACACCTCTTCGCCTATGCCTTTCCCCGTTCAGCCTGATTCGAAAGGTGACAGTCGAGCGCTGGTCACCCCGAACTCAGGGATGGAATCTGGGGCTCCCAAATGGCCACAGCCATTTGGTATCCGGACATGTGCTCTTCTCGCAGGAGAACCGAGAGAGATTACCCTCTGGCACAACCTTCATCGCCCAGCCACAAGTCGAGCGGTACCCACCGAGCAGTCCAGTCCCTACGTCTTCACGGCTGGCTGTATCACCATTCTCTTGCGACACGAGAGGCTTTTCTCGTTAGCGCTCTAGCAACAGAGATGGCTGGGAAACGTCCGTCAGTACTCTGCAGCTGTATGTACCAGGGGAAGTGGGCCGTTCTTCTGTGGTTGGTGTCGTAGACGGGGTCTATTTCTCCTCTCAGAGCACTCTTCAGTCAGCGTAGCGGATTTCCCGTTTTTCTTCGCGAGAGGAAGCTCCTCTCAGTCCCACAGTCAAAGGATACAGAGCGCCTTGGCGCTCGTCCTGAAACTGAGGGGATGACATCGCAACTCGTTCGAGATCTCCTGCTATGAGAGCTCGAAAGGTCTTGCCCACCAGGGAACTCAGGCCCCCTGCGTGGGATGTGACTCTCGTCCTTCGGAGTCTGACCGAAACGGGGGGCCCACGTTCGGAGCCACTACGAGAGTCGTCAGACAGGGATAGACCCTCAAGACCCTCTTCTTGCTGGCCCTGGCATCGGCCGAAGAGCGTAGGGGAACTTCATGGTCTTTCTAGATGACGACACATCCAGGGTGAGGCGGATGGGGATCTGTGACGCTCGATTTCGTCCCGAACTTCTGCGAAGACTCAGGAAACCGGTCGATCCCGACGGACAGGTTCGAGTCATAACGATTCCCTACCTATGGACTTTCAACCGATAATGATGAGGATGAGATGCTGCTTTTGTCAGGTGAGGGCGCCTACGGCGCTATCTGAAGAGAATCGGACACCTCAGGCCTCTGAGTGCGGACGCCTCTCGTAGCACCGGGGTCACCAAGAAAGAAGTATCCAAGGACACTCCTTTCATTCTGCTGCGTAGGTCATCAGGAGGGGTATGTAGGCTGATGGTGTGAGACATCAGTACGTCCCGCCGAGAGCTCACGAAGTCAGAAGTATTGGCCCCTCGTTGGCGTTTCGTAAGAACTTTCCGTTGGCGCAGGTCCTGAAGGCAGGGGTCTGGTCTAACCAGACTACCTTTACGTCCTTCTACCTTCGGGATATTGCCCACAGGTCCTTGGATAACTTTTCCTTGGGACCCGTTGGTGGCTGCTCAACAAGTTGGTAGCTAACCCAGACCCTAGCAGGTCGAACAGCACGCAGTCCTGGTGTGACTGTGTGGATGGATGTGTGACAGTGGTGAGTGACTGGCTCCCTCTTCCCATCTTTCTCTCCTCCTCTACCTGTGGGCAGAGGGCCACTGTCGTCACTACGCTGGATGAGGACGAGAGTGCCAGGTGAGCTATATGACAGGAGCCCAATCTATCCCTTTACACTAGGGATTAGGAGCAGAAATCCACCACTTCCTTTAAAGGGGGGGAAGTGGATGCCTACAAGAGTCAAACCCATGACTTTATATTCTGCTCTGTACAGGAACAAGTCTTACATGCTGTACGAAGAGATACGCATGCCTCTCTCTTCGTACTCGGTCAAGAGGTCTGACCATTGATCTGCGGTGCACACCCCGATCAATCGGACAGAGGCTTGGATCCTCCCTCGCTCTTACGGACCAGGGGAGGCTTCCAAGGCCTTGTGCGAACCCAGTCTGTTCACAAAAGACTCAGATTCACCCCCAAAGGAAGTGAGTCTTCTTATTGGTAAAGGACCGAAGGTTTTGTATGCGTGTAGGAACAAATGACAATTTTGTCCACAATTGCATTTTTACTACCTATAAAACCTGAGCCTTTACACATAGCCCCACCTTCATGCCACCCCTCACTCTGCAGGTTTTTGTGGGGCACAAAAGCAAAAGGACTGTTTACCTCCAGGCGCGCTATGGGCGCCGCCTGTCGGACAAGCAGTTAACTACGAACCCTTGTTCGAAAGCTACGACCTATCCAGTTGCGCTTAGTACCTTCCTATTGTAAAAAGGACTCAGGCTTTGTATAGTTAGAAAATGCAATTTTTGGACAAATTGTCAATTTTACCTTGTAACGGTGGTTTTATTCTTACTGCATCACAACTGAAACTCCCAGGGCTTATTGATTGTAATTATACCATTATTGTCTTAATTCTCCAATTGCACTTGAACTACGTTTGCGGGTTCCTGCTCCTAAGCGCGCCACTCTACAATCACACGGTGCGGGCCACGCACACGACTACAAGGGTTTGTGAGTGCAAAGCTTTATTCCCTTAATCTGTTAATCCTTATTTAGTTTAACTTTAATTTTTTACTTCAAAAGTTTATCAACTCATGTCTATAATCCCTTTTTTGCAACCAAATTCACCCCAAAAAATTACGATATTTCTAAAGTAGATACAAACAGATGGCAAAATGATCATCAGTTGCCAATTTAGTGGGCTACACATTGCCGATGTACTTTACAAACTGTTCAATGGAATTTAGTTCTGTCATAGTAATGCAATAAGATTAAAATTGCTCTAATATGTATACCTATATACTACAATATAGATAGTATTATTTCACTTATTTCCAGTTTTGTGTGTCTATTACCTGGTTTGGATGGTAAAACAACAATTTGCAACATGAAGAAACAATTAGAAGAGTAGTGACAATGCCATAGGTTACTGTTCACAACAAAATGTTATATTGTGAGTCAGAATGTATTTACTTTTTCAACAACGAATATTTTCAAAATTATAATCAGAATATGTAAAAAAAATTATGCAATTCATGACCTATACTGCAATTTAACTGTTATTTAAATAATTATTTAGAGGAAGCTTCTCGGTCTTGTACAAAATTCATCAGTTTCCGTGGATAAAGTCGATGGTTGGAAGTTATGTTACGATTTTTGTGACGAAAGGGCCCCAGCGTCTATGAGCCACAAATGATGAGCAGAGTAGCACATGGAATGGGAAGTTTAGACACAAAGCGACTCCGCAAAACATGAGATGGCGTCAATCTTCTAAATATTCGGAGTTGTAAGTAAAAATTTCTAAAGCATCATGGAGAATGTGTGCACTGCGTAGAGCCAGACTTTCATTAACTGTTTAATCTTAAAATATGACCTTAATTTCTAACTTTGGAAAAAAATACTTACTTGTCCGCACGGCATACAACTTCGGTCCTTTTACAATAGGAAGGTACTAGCGGCAGCTGGATAGGTCGTAAGCTTTTCGAACAAGGGGTTCGGTAGTTAATGCTGGTCCGACAGGCGCTGCTAACGCCGAGCGACTGGTAGGTAAACAAATCATTTTGCTTTCGGCCTGCTGGCGTGTGGACGTTTATCGCACGCTCTCTGCCGCGTCATCGTCGTTTGCTTTCGCATGATTGTGTTTTTCTTTTTCTTATTTATCTAGTGAAAATGAATTGTAAGTACAATCATTCATTGAATTCAATTGGAATTAAAAGGATCTTGGTTTCACCACGCCCTCCGATTACCCGAGTGCCGGGAATGAAGGGCGTAAGGCGGGAATTCATTTTTCCCAGAAATGATTTCGTATTGTGTGTGCTCGGGGCCGAGGGGCGGGGAGCGCTCGCTCCGGCGCGTAGATTGGTGTTGAAATGTAGTAGATGAAAATCGTAAGTAAGTGCTCTTTTCATTTATATTTTTTTGACCTGTCTGCCCTGTTGCCGAACGAATGCGCTCGGCACGGAAACTTATTCAGTATGGAAGTGGAATGCAAGACAGGATCTTTTTCTTTTCATATATTATTTTGATTGTAGCAATATCATTTTGGCATCAGTGTCCGAGCTTACCCGGAAACTTGATCCTTCCCCTTTTATTTTGAATGAAGTGAAATGCAAGTGCAGTTCATTTTCATTTCATTTTTTATTGAGATTGCATGTTGACTGGGATCAATGTTTCCGCCTATTCACGGGTGTAATTGATCCCTTTCCCCTTTTTATTTTGTATGAAGTGAAATCGCAAGGCAGTAGGTAGTAGGCTTTTCATTGTTCATATATTTGTTGATGCATCAATCCATATGGATCAAGGTTTCCTCTCAGAAACCTTGATCCCTTAAAGGTAAGGAATGAAACCTTTCACCTTGTGCTGGTACCCGAGGGCGCAAATGCGCTCGATCGAGCCACTATTTATTGTGAAGTGACGTTTTTGAAAGATGCATTTCTTTTGTTCCTTATTATTGATGCATCGATAATTATTTGGTTCACGTTCGCTCAGTCAGGGAAATGATCCTTATGCCCTGCATTCGGGCCGATGGCACGATTGCTCCGGGCTCTTATATGGTTGTTGGTACATGGTACTGTTGCGGGGGGGGGAACGGGACCCCCCCCGCTCAGTTCCCACAGATGGCTCTTCCCCTTGGGGGGAGGGGAGGTGACGGCGTTCTTCGCCCGCCCGATCCGCGAGCGCGGGGAGAGGGCGCTGGTGCACAATTGTTTAGGGTCTGCCACTCGTTCGGGAGGATCAACCCCTGCCGCGCTGAGGACTTCCCCCCCATTAATCGTACTACTATTATTTCCTCAGGTGCTACTGCCACGAGGGTGGACCTTGGTGAGGTATGGCGTCCTTCAATTGCAGGGCGGCTGGTGTCACAGGGGCTGACGTTCTAGGTCTGCCTACTGCGGTCACACATGGAGTGGTTGACCACGCAACCAGGTGACGACGTCCTCCCTTAGCACTGGTTACTCGCTCACGTCGGGAAACGTCTTGCCTACAGCCGCTGTGAAGTGCCGTCGTGTACCGAGAGGGTGCGTGCCGCCTCCGCTCGTGGTTGTCCGCGCTTGCCTCCCAGCGACCACACTCCGTTCTGCCCTAGTATCGCGCCCTGGACCTGCCGCCGGGTACCTAGGATGTTGCGGGCGCCTGCTCCAACTTCTGTGTTTCGGTGCTGCCTGCCGTACCTGCCGATTCTGGGATGACTGTCCATGCAGTTGCTACGCTGGCTGTCCTGCCGGTTGCTGCGATGGCTTGTCCCTGCCGTTGCTGCGTTGGCTGTCCACTCACCCTGGATGCTGTGATGGGCTGTGCATGCTTTCCTGAGATGCCCCATACCTGCTGATGTCGGCCCTGTTCGTGGTGGTACGTACCCCAGACTTGTATGTTCTGTACAGGTGCGTCCGGGGCCCTGTGGCTTAGGCTACAGCAGCCCCGGCTCCGCCCTGGATAGCAGATCATACGTCTGGTCCTGAGGAAGGACGAAGAAAGAGGAGGAAGGGGTCGTGGTCGTCGTTTTCATCTTCTTCATCGTCGTCGGCCGCCGCCTCTTCCCCTTCGACTTCTAAGGCTTTACAGCCCCGGAGGACAGGAGAGAAGGTGCCTCCTCCCTCCTAAGAAGCTTCCTCGGGAGCTTCCGGGACCAGTTCACCTCGGGGGGACGGTGAGGGTTCCTTCCGTGGTCTCCTGCTCCTTCGGGAGCGGAGGCCCGTCTATTCTTCCGACAAGGAAGAAGACTCGGGGGACCAGAGGGCCGGTACCGGCTAACACCGGGGTAATTCCTCGCCTGGTGTCAGTGGGAGCGGTTCTGCCACTGCATCAGGGGTCCGTCTCGGGACTCTCGTTCGCGGGAGGTACCGAGTTGTACGGTCGCCTACCAGCACGCCGTGCAGCCAGGAACTAGTACCTCTGAGTCCGCTCAGCGTCAGCGTTCACGCACGTGGGCGGAAGACTGGTGACAGCCGCTCATGCGACTCTCACCAACCAGCTCTCACTCTCGCGGTTGCAACAGGCTGGACCCGGGGACGTGACGGTTCACGAAAGACCACGGGCTGAGGCGGAAGAGGTCTCCGTTTCGCGGTGCCAGCCACGGTGAACCAGAGCGTGACGTGCCGTGAGCAAGCAAAGTGTCTCACTGTGACAGTGGGCCTGCAGGTCCGCCTGGACCTGTCAGCTCTCACAGGAAGCGACCAGGTACGGGCAACCAGCACCAGCTCTTCTGACACTCGAGATCGGGCGCTTGTGCTCAGTTCCAGAGTCTCCACAGCGAGGACGGTTCGACCAGGCACTGCAGCTCGGATGCCACCGCGGTTGACGATCGCCTTGCAGCCCTCAAGCCTGCTGTTCTGCCCAGCGAGAACCGAGGAGCTTTCAGGGTCTGCCTCTCCCGTACTAAACCACCTAGGGTTACACGGGAGGGAGAGAGGGTATGAGGAGTGATCGTGAGGGGTGCGCCCCTCATGATCCAACACAACGCCTACGTGCCAGCACGGTTTCTGGGACCGGCCAGGGACGTATGCGCAAAAGTGCATGGGGAAGACGAGAGGGCTGTCGCTGTTCCCCCTTCTTAGGAGGAAGGTTCTCGGAATATGCTCTTGGTCGAAGGGCTTAACGGTACCCACTCTGCAAGATGCTGTGACTTCCGAGATCAGAGGAACTTTGCCGAGGTTACGGCGCGATTCGTCAGCACAATGACCTCGGGGGAAGGATCGTCCGCTCCCACCAGCAGAGCCACGTCTCGGGATCGAGTCGTTTTGGGGCAACGAGAGGGAACCAAATCGACGGTGGTGTCGCCGCGATCGGAGATTGCCGACTGTGTTGAACCAGGTAGTCTTCTCGTCTCCGGACAGAAGGCTCTCTCAGTCTGGACGGTCGACAAGCTACTTCACTCCTCTACTGCGACCAGAGGCGTTTATAGTGTTTTCGGACACCGTATTTAATACCCCTTCGGGCCTCCTGAGGTTTCGACCTCCGACGAGGACTGAAGGAGTCGGAGCGGTATCGGCTCTTACTGTCAGGTGCGTCAGCCCCACCCAGACGGACGTTTCACAGTGAGGCAGGACACTGACCTACAGTATGAGTTCGTAACCCTCTCGGGAAAACGTATTCTCCGACGATACGTATTTCCCAGGCTCTGAGAGGCCATCGCCGTAAGCGATGGCTGCTCCTTTTCTTCTCAACTGCTAGATCCGCTTGGTGAAGGCGAGTCAGTATCCAAATTCCTCACCCATTCCCTCTCCCTTCACGGGCTACGAGGGAAAGGGAGGGATCCTACAAGAGTTCATCTGTAGGATCCCCACGTTAGGGTCTGCGCTACCGGGGGGACCTTCGGTCTACCGAACGTAAGCCCGGTCATTTGAGGGGGATCCTGCCCTTCTCGATTTTTACGGGGAAGCGAGAGGACCACCAAGCCGATATCGGTTGACGAATTCGGTGGGGGGTTTCGCAGAGTGCTAGAATTCTACGGATTTCTAGCGCATCTAAGAGTGTTCGAGTTTTTCACGATCTCCAAAACACTAGTCGAGGACCACGGTCCAAAGTGAGCGGACATCCCCGATAATTGTTACACGATAATCGGGAACCTCGCTTATGCTCTAATTCCTGTAATTTCTTGCATTTTGGAAGAAGACCGCTGCTGAAGAAGAGTAATCTCACAGTAGGCGCTTACCATGGAATAGAGAAGAATGGACGGGAACTTCCAGTTTGGCCTGAACTATGTCTTCGGATTATGTTCACCATTTGAAGCTTTCCTTGGAAAGGGACTTCTCCTTCACTCTCTTGATAGAGAACGAAGGCGGTCGCATCTCAATCCTTATTCCATCCCGAGGGGAAAAAGAATTTAGGATGGAGGTAGTGGTACAGAACCTAACAATATACTACGTATATTACCCTCGCGGGACATGTCTTTAACGTTGAATGTCCGTGGGGTAGGCGCATACCGTAGTAACTCTACGGTTCGTGGACCGGACGAATGTACTTAATGAACTGAAAACTCGGGGTTGCCTGCAACCTCCCATCAGTTATCGTTTCGATTTTAGATACTTGGTATTGTCATGACAACACCAAATCGCTTTTGTATTACGAAATCCGTTTCGGTTAAATATAATTGCCGAGCGTATTCTTTATGCTCGATGGTTTCTTAGCCGACGCATTCCTTCGTGGAATAATGGATTTACCGGCAACTCAGGACGGACGACGTCACCGATAGATAATGCGTATTGAACTGATGATAAGCGGCTCAGTATCAGCTAGTCTCGGAGATGCCAGGTCGGTTCCGTCTCTCTCTCCCCTGGTTGAGTGACTACCGAAACAGTATCTCTGCCCAACAATTCATGGACTTGGTCTCGATTAAACGGGGATTCTCGCAATAATGAAGGCCATTTTACTGCTGTGACGCTCGATTTCATACGCCTTCGACATTGCGAGAGCATTTTCAACAGAGATATCTCTTGGACTCTTGCATCTTTCTGTTTACCGCACCGGTAACAGAAGTCTGTTACTAGTCAACCCTGCATCGCACTGCCGATAATGCCGAAATGATTTTTGCAGACATTGATTTGTCTTCAAAATATTCGTATTCGTAGGTGTGCAATTTCATTGCTCGCCCGAATTAACAGATATGCAGACGACACGCCTACTCTCCGACCTGAAGCGCTACTTCCAAAATGTTCAGCCAATGAGAAGCAGTTCTTCAGGCGTAGTTTCCCTGTCTTCATTACTGAAGCGCTCGCTTTTATTTGCAACTTACGATCTCACCGGACAGCAATCAATAGCGGTTAGCGTTCTCAGTCTGTGTAGACAACAGGTTCAGAATCTTGAGAATCACTTCTCTCGGTTCAGCTGTGAAGACGTAGGTTGCATTTTCTGTACACCTTCGTCTCAACGTCACATAGTGTGTTTCTCCTTACCCGAGAATAACTATACTATGAGATATATTGCCATCAAGGACCTCGGTCTCTAGAATGGCAATTGACTTTCGCCTGTGGGCACATGCCTAAGAGAGTCAGCACTTGCCTTCTGGCATCGGGACGAACAAATTATGTTTAGTCTCTTGGCATAAACCTGTTAAGGCGAAGGTCACGTGACTTGCTGGGTGCTTGGACAACTTGCCTCCTACCCGAACGCAACAGCAGTCAGGCAGCTGTCAGAGAGCCCAAGTCTGTTACGACTTCGCTGTCGGAATTAGTTCGGTGTTCTCATAACAATCTTTTCTTCGTCCTAACGGCTTGTCTCAGTACCCATACCATCGACACCCACCATTGAGTGTCGGTTGTCTATCCAATAACGAGAAACAACAACTTCGCTGCAGACGGGATAGACCAGTCATGGGTAACGGACATCACCTGAAGTCAGAGAAGAGGGATAGGTCCTACGACATTCCTTCTTTCCTCTGAGGGTAATTGCATGACTTTGCCTGCGAAGTTCAAGCATTCCAGGGGATGGGATTCGTGACGCTCGATTTCGTACCGAATTAGGTAGCGGAAGGACTCTGAACCATTCGGTTCCTGACGATCGGTTAGAGTCCTTCACAATCCCCTCCCTAATGGGCTTCAGCCTCTCCGATCGAAAGGAGATGCTGCTTTGCATGTGAAAGGCGCGACCGCGCTTTCTGAAGAAACTCGACATACCCAGGCGGAAGTGTTGAAGACTCTTCGTCAGCACCAAGATGACCTAGTAAGTACACTCCCTCGAGTTACACAAGAAACTTCTCCGTGGCGCAGGTACTGAAGGCAGGGTCTGTACAACCAGACCATTGGCACCTCCTTCTACCTTTTGGATATTGCCCACAGGTCCTTGGATCGTTTTCCTTAGGACCCGTGGTGGCTGCTCAACACGTTGTCTAGCTAACCCAGACCCTAGCAGGCTGAACAGCATCGAGGTCCTGGTGTGACTGTAAGAATAGATAAGTGAATGAGAGAGTGACTGGCTTCTCTTCCTATCTTTTTCTACCCCTCTACCTGTGGGTAGAGGGATACGGTCATCACCTTGCTGGATAAGGACGAGATGCCGGTGAGGCTACTCGACAGAGCCCCATCCTATCCCTTTCACTAGGGATGGAGCGAATATCCACCACTTCCTCCTACAAGGGGGGGGAAGTGGATGCCAACAAGAGACAAACCATAACGTTGTTGCCTCTTGCAAATAGGAACTTGTTCTTGTTTGCTGGTACGAAGAGATACGCTTGCCTCTCTCTTAGTACTTGGTCCAGAGGTCTGACCATTGATCCTGCGGTGCACACCCCGATCAATCGGACAGAGGCTTGGATCCCTCCCTCGCTCTTACGACCAGGGAGGCTTCCAAGGTTGGGCGAACACCAGTCTGTTCACAAAAGACTCAGATTCCACCCACCAAGAAGTGAGTCTTCCTGATTGTAAAAGGACCGAAGGTTTGTATGCCGTGTCGGAACAAATGACAATTTGTCCAAAATTGCATTTTTCCTAACTATACAAACCTGAGGTCCTTTTACACATAGCCCCACCTCATGCACCCCTCACTCTGCAGTTTTTGCTTGGGCCAAAAGCAAAAGTGATTTGTTTACCTACCAGTCGCGCGCGCGCGCCTGTCGGACAAGCAGTTAACTACCGAACAACCCCTTGTTCGAAAGCTTACGACCTATCCAGCTGCCGCTAGTACCTTCCTATTGTAAAAGGACCTCAGGTTTGTATAGTTAGGAAAAATGCAATTTTGGACAAATTGTCATTTGAAAGGATAGTAGAGGTCTCGAGCTCTTGCTCTCACCACCAACAACTTGTGACTGGTGCCCATCTTCGGTGTCAGGACGTGTTAAAGTACTTTTTCAGAAGGTGGATCCACATTCGAAAGTCACGTAAAGCCGTTGGTCCCGTTTGCTGAATCACTGGTTCGATGCAACGTAAAAACACCATACAAACAAACAACACACGCGGTGGAAACTGGATCTGCTAGTCGAGTCGGTTGTTCCCCCTAAGAGTTTTGTCATAAATACGAATTAATGGCATAGTTTCCGATTAAACAGAGGTTAATGAAGGTCTAGCCATGTGCAGTGCTAACTTACCACCATGAAGTACTTGAAATTTTTACTTTAAACACATTAAATGTAGACAATTGACGCCATCTTGATGTTTGCTGAGTCACTTGTATAAACATACTGCCCATTTCCTGTGCTAAATCTGCAAAACATTTGTACCCATAGACAATGGTACACTTTCCTTTCCTTACAACAATGGTAAACAGTGACGCTCTTTGAGATGTGGCCATGGGAAACCTAGCGAGTTGTTGTGGGTGCCAGTGGACTAGTATGATTAATAGAAGATTTTAATACTTAGAATGAGAATTTATGAATTTCCAATGCTAATGATATCTTCTAATTATAATTTGATCTTTCTTAATGCATTTTATTTCACATTTAATCAGTTACCCATTGGTATGTGTTTACCCTCCAAACTCAGGATAAGACTTATACAAAACTGTGGAAATAAGTGAATTTAGTGTATTTATATATATATATATATATATATATATATATATATATATATATATTATATATATATATATATATATATATATATATATATATATATATATATATATATATAGTATGGACTTCAATCAATGAAAAGGGCTAGAAAACGAAAATACAAAAATTTTTGTCGTGAACAATTCACTAAGGCGTCGTCTGCTCACGGATATTTTTGGCAGCCAGCTGTACAATACCTAGGCTGAAAAATTGTTCCCACCACGTATTTGCTGTAAACAAATGTGTATAGAGTAATTTGGATTGAATTAAGAACAAAATGTGTATACATAATTACAATCAATTAAGCACTGTGGATTTTCGGTTATGATGTCAGTAAGAATAAAACCACCGATTACAAGGTAAAAATGCATTTCAGTTCAATACATGACCCGTGAATAAGATGTCCCATACTTTCCCTAGTATAGGCAACAAAATTCTTTATTGTGCTGATTACAGCTACAATCTTGAGTAATATCAATAAACGTTACATATACGCAAACATTGTTCAAAACAGTGCTGGGAAAGAAGTGGCCTATGCTCATGTCCTGAAGCGACGCCGTATTGGATTAAAAACTGCCTTGAAAACATATTTTACGAAGACTTCAGATGCTTATTTTAGTTTGCTGGTCGCTAAGAAAATTTACTGACTGTGATAGAAATTAGCAATTCATGAATTGGCAGTAATTGACCAATACAGTAAGTACATTTACAGATGTTTAAGAACAAAGTGAAGTAATTTTTTAGCATTTCTCAATTCTCAAACATACTATCCATGGTAGATTAAAAAAAAAAAAGGCATGATTATTGTTAGAGTTTGGTAAAAGTTTGGCTCACTCTTGGTCTAGTGTGTGTTCCAAATGCAGCCTATTTAAAAAGTCACGTTATAATATGGTCTAGTGTGTGTTCCAAATGTAGCCTATTTAACAAAGTCACGTTATAATTGGAAAAAGGTTTATTTGCATTTCATGTTTTGACATTTGCATGTTATAGGTATGGTATGGGTAAAATTGTCACAGAAATAATTTCTTTCAGGATAAGTGTTTGGGTTCGCCGTAACAATAAATCAAACCGTTTGATCAATAATCGACTGTGGCAGGTGATCAAGGAAAAGTTTCCTGAAAAAATTGAAGCACGTCTTCAAGGAAAAGATGACTTGGATGATGAAGGCAAGTATTTATTCTACAAGAAGCCATGTGGTGTTTTCTGTGCTAGATATTTACGTTACTAAGATTACAAAGCATATAAGGTTATAGAGTTAGGAAATAATTGCTTTATACATTAAAGCTTGTAACAAGCTTGGACTGCATGTAAAGCGCTTTGGGTTTTTGTTCTTCAGGAATAGGAATAATATTGAAATGAGTAAATACTCAGAGGGAGTTTTTAAGTTATTTTGTTCCCAAGGGAATTCAAATCTCCTCTTGTGTACAAGTAGCCTTCAGCCCGAGCTGGAAACAATCATTGAACTCAGTAGCAAAGGGATTACTTATAAGGTGGTTACAGAGGGTGAGTGTAGGAATATCCCTCTCTCATCTGCAGTCACCGATCACTATTTTTTCAGCCATCACATGGTTTAGATGTCATACTTTGCTTTCTGCTAGGCTGTCTGTTTAGTTCGTCTTTTTTGTATAATTCTTGGTGTATTTTTGATTTTGTCTGTTTTTTGATGATAGAGAATAAACAACTACAGAACAAGGCACTCTTAGGGGTAGGAACTTTTCATGTATGCATCATGTAGTTTTTGCACTCTCCTTTCTCCCCATAAGTTGTGTGTTGGTTGGTTTCCCTGTGTGTGGAAGTACTAGTTCTTTTCTTTATGTTCATACAATCCCTTTTCCCCTTACATGCTTCTTGCACTGCTTCCCACTGGTCCCAGGGGTGTTTCATGTTGAAGGGAGGGTGCCTGGCACATGCTTTCCATGGTCAAGTCAGGTACCAGGGCCAGACTTTCTCCTTAGTGGGACCTTGGCCCATTTTTTAGTGCAATTTATAATTTTCAAATCACATTTTTCCATTTCATTCCTTTGTCTTTGCATATCTCAGTTTATTTTCATTTACTTTTTTCATATATTTCAATATACAATATTTGTATATTGAAATAAAATATGCACATCACTTTATGAAAGTGATGTGCTTACCCTTCGAGCTGTCTCTGTAGCTGAAATTTGAATTACTTTTGAGTTAAAGTTTAGTTTTATGCCTTTTGTGTTCTTTGTCTCATTATCGTTCACATCAGTAGGAGGTAACCAAATATATTGTTTTGTCTGCAGATTGTATCATACTTTATATTTCAAAGATCTGGCAGAGCTCCCTCAATTAATTCAAATCTTTATCTTTTAGACTAAGCTTTGTAGGGTCTAAAAGCAATTGTTTCTCCTTGGAGAAGCAGTTATATCTTGTTAATGGTACAAAATTTTCCAGTTTTGTTCTATTTGGTCAGTTGCACAGCTGTGTCCCAGTATCACTTGGAGACTACTAACCGAGAAATGTCTTTTGTTAGAATGTCCTGTACGTATAGTATTCCACTTTAATTGCTTAGGTATTTGGTTTTTCATCTCCAGATAATTGTCTGGATTTTGAAATGAGAGGGATATTCTGGTTCTTTGGCTGTTAGAAGCTTTCTCGATCTCTGTAAATAATTGGGTGTATAGATTTTTTACTCAAGAAAAACGTTGATTTTGCCAACAAATTTTGTGTTTATTATAATTTGATGTAATTTAGAGCAATTGTGTCTTCTTTTCAGAATTTTTTGTACGTGAACCACGTGTTTGTGCTCCTGGTGAAATACGGCAAGAGTTTGAAGCTCTTATCCAACAGGAACAGCAAGAGCTGGCCTCAAGGAGAAGCCAAGAAGAGGAAGCATCTACGAGATTGATCCTGAAGTTACAGGTATTTCTTTTCTTTTTTTTTGCACAGTGACACACATTATACATGGGAATATGAATGTATTAAAATGCAAGGGGAAAAGTATTAGGGTAGTAATGTATTACATATATCAGAATTAAATACAGGCAGTCCCTGGGTTCGACTTACGACGTTCCGAGGTTAAGGCGCTTTTCCATTATACGTATATTCATCGGAAATTATTTCCAGGGTTACGACGCCTACAACGCTCATCTGGCAGAAGAAATATGGCACCAAAATGCAAAAATAATCAATATTTGAAGGTTTTTTGGTAGGAAAAATGCAATAAGAATGCAGTTTAATGTATGACACTTACCTGGCAGGTATATATATAGCTATATTCTCTGTTCCACCTGGCAGAAATTTTCAAAACTCGCGGC
Source organism: Macrobrachium nipponense (assembly GCF_015104395.2). Classification (NCBI taxonomy): domain Eukaryota; kingdom Metazoa; phylum Arthropoda; class Malacostraca; order Decapoda; family Palaemonidae; genus Macrobrachium; species Macrobrachium nipponense. The sequence continues at coordinate 34,557,974 of NC_061103.1, read as the reverse complement.
AATCGCTAGTAACCTATTAGTAGTTCAGGCAACACCACCCCGTTACCGTGGCGCTAGCGCTAGAAACCGTTCCCAATTGGGCCAGATTTTCTCTGCCAGCCGAACCGGCAACATTGTTGTGGTTCCTGCTAGAATTTTCATTCTCGTTGCTGACTGATCTTGGATTTTGGTATTGTACTCGGAAACGTTAGCTTGGCATTCGCTTTGGATTGTTCTTTAAGATGTCTGACTCTGGAAGTATGTTTTAGAGTGTGTAAAAGAGGGGTGTAAGTAAGATTGCCGAAGCTTCGGTGACCTCATAGTTTGTAAGAAGTGTGGAGGGAGAATGGTGTACTGGGAGAATAGATGCATTGAATGTGAGAATTTATCAGAGAAGGAATGGAAGGTCTTTATGAAATATTGAGAGACTTGAGAAAGATCGTGTAAGGAGATCTGTTTCTCGTAGTGAGAAGTCAAATTCTTCGAGTAAAAGGAGTGATTGTATTTCCTCTCCAGCTCCTTCTAATGTAGAATTGGTAGTTCCTTCTCCCCAGGTATCTCCTGCGCACGCTGCTGTATCGGAGGAGACGAACGATACAAATATTGTTGAAAGTGTTCGCTGCCCTTGCGTCCATGGGCGACCAGATACAGCGACTTACAGATAAAGTTAGTGCTTTCGATGTCAGTGAAAGTGTAGTGGAGGGGGCGTCTGATCGTCTCTCTCGTGCTCCTAGACCTAGACCTAGACCTCTGTCAAGCTCCCAGACCCAAGGGAGAAGGCATGTCGACAGTCGAAGGGAGGCAAGAGAGGTTTGTCACGGTCAGGCGTCCCTTCGAACAGTCCTGTTGCAAGTTCCCAGCTGTTTTGCAGTTCGCCGCAGAAAAGGCGTAACTGGAAGTGTGGCGTCCTCGGAAGGTTCGACTTCCGAGCGGGAACGTCGGTATGCAGTGGTGTCTCGCCCACTCAAGAGGACGTTCAGGACGTCAACGGCTCTCGAGAGACAGGCGCAAGACAGGTGAGGCTTGGAGTAGTCCTGAGGTGTTGTCACCTCGGAAGACGGGGACGCAGTGCCGATCAAGAGGAAAAGGATTTTTCGTACTAGAGAGGACGCAGGACGCACTGGTGATATACGTCCGTCTCGGCATGGTATTTCCATGGGAGAATCGCTCCATCTTCTTATGTATCCTCCCCTCGTATTTCTCCGTCGGGGTAGAGTACAGGATCGCTCCCTTTAGGTCGCAGTCCAGCTCGTAATCCTCATCCTTCGTCGTCTACCATGCAGGAGGATAGTACGAAGCATTTCTACGGGAAATGCAGTCCAAGTTGGCAGTGCTGTGAAGTCTTGGGATGCTACTGAACAACCATCTTCGAGGCGTAAGGACGATTTCCTTCCCATTAAGTCTTCTAAAGGGAAGACAAGGACGCGTTCGCGATGGACGCAGGGCGAACTGGCGCTAGGAGGAAAATAGTTTCCGAAGAAGCAGGACGCAAACGTCAGGACGCGGGACCAATGGTGGACGCAGGACGCAGGCGACAGGAAGCAGGCGTTTCTACGATGGACGCAGGACGCAGGCGGCAGGACATCGAGAGGCGGCAGGACGCCGATGCCTCGGTAGCCGCAGGACGCAGGCGGCAGGACATAGAGAGGCGGGCAGGACGCCGATGCCTCGGTAGCCACGCAGGACGCAGGCGGCAGGACGCTAGTCCGTCAACGAAGCGTCAATACGACGACGACTTACAAGACATTTCTTCAGCAGAAGAAGAGTTGGAAGTAATTGAAGAAAGAATACGGAACCTTCTTCAGATTATAAGGTTCTGACTTCACGTCTTATTGCTGTTTTTGAGGGGGAATTTAAACCGACAGCTCCGTTATCCCCTTATCACAGTTTTCCAAGACTAGGACTCCAAAGAAGTCCTCTTTCCTGAAAATGACGATGTCAATTTCGGCGAAAGAAGGCCCTTCAACGGGTGAATGACTGGATGAAGGAGAAGAAAGAAGCGGGAAAATACTCTTTTGTTTTTCCTCCAGCTAAGTTGGCTTCTAAATCAGGAGTATGGTACGCTACTGGAGAAAGTCTAGGCCTGGGAGTACCTGCCTCCTCCCAGGGGGACTTCTCCAGTTATAGTAGACAGCTCACGCAGACAGGCGTTACAGTCGGCCAAGGTCTGGTGGACGTCTTCGGAATTTGAACCATCTATTTAAAGGGATATTTAGGACTTTCGAAGTCTTCAATTTCTTGGATTGGTCTTTGGGAGCGCTAGCGAATTCCCTAGGAGAAGAGGATTCGCAGGACTTAGAAACAGCTAAGAGCATTATGTCCTGCATGGATAAGGCTCTTAGAGACGGAACGAATGAGCTGGCTTCGTTATTCACAGCAGGAGTGCTTAAGAAGAGATCGCTGTTGTGTTCGTTCGCCTCTAAAGGAGTTTTCTAACTCTCAGAAATCGGAGTTACTGTTCTCTCCCCTTTCGAAACAGCTGTTTTCCTTCAGAGGTGATTAGGGATATAGCTCTATCCCTTTCGCAAGAAAAGGAAACCACTCAAGATCTTCTGTCGTCTTCAGTTAAGAATTAAGTTCTTACCAACCAAAGTTGGTGAAGAAGACGACCAAAAGGATACTAGACCGTCGCAACCAGCCCTTTCGAGGAACACCTTCGCTCGACCCGCCTTTAGGGTAAGAGAGTTACCCGCGAAAAGAGGAGCCAAGACCCCCTCTAAGAATGAGAACTCAGTCCTCCAGACGACAGTGGGAGCCAGACTTCAAGGTTTTTGGGAAAGTTTGGCGGAAGAAATGAAGGCAGATCCCTGGGCTGTCAACGTAGCTCAGGAAGGATACAAGATTCCTTTCTTGAAAAGACCTCCTCTCGCAACATCTCCGAGAGCCCTCGGTTGGGGCAAATTACAACGATTTAGAGAGAAAGCGGCTCTGTGGGAGCAAGTAGCTTCCATGCTAGAGAAAGGGAGCAATAGAACCTGTTCTGGATCACGAAATCTCCGGGATTTACAACCGTCTGTTCCTGGTTGCAAAGTCCTCGGGAGAGGTGAGGCCAGTGCTGGACGTAAGTCAACTGAATCTTTTCGTAGAAAAGACCAAGTTCACTATGGAGACGAACGATTCAGTACTGGCAGCGGTACGTCCAGGGGGGGTACTGGATGGCGACTCTGGACTTACAAGACGCATACTTTCATATTCCGATTCATCCAGGAAGCAGGAAGTATCTAAGGTTTGTGATTCAGGACAGGGTCTTTCAGTTCAAGGCCCTATGCTTCGGCCTTTGCACAGCCCCTCAAGTGTTCACGAGATGTATCCAATGTGGCGAGATGGGTTACATTTAAGAGGGATCAGAGTGTCTTTGTATCTGGACGACTGGTTGATAAGATCCCAGTCAAGAAGTCAATGTCTGGAGGACGTGAGTCAAACATTGGACTTAGCAAAAGACCTAGGTCTGGTAGTGAATATGGGAAAAAGTCCCATTTGGAGCCCCAACAACAGATAGTTTATTTGGGGATTCAGATATCGGTCAGTGACTTTTCGGGCTTTTCCGTCCCCCGAAAGGCCAAGCCCAATGCAGTCAGAAGGTGCAGGACTTTCTAAAGAAAGACCGATGCTCTGCAAGAGAGTGGATGAGTCTACTGGGCACACTCTCTTCGCTAGAGAGGTTCATTTCTTTCTTTAGGAAGACTGCACATGAGACCTCTTCAGTTTTTCCTGAAGGATTCATGGCCAAGCAAAAATGGCAACCGGATTGCCTTCCAGTTTCTAATTCCTGGCCGAAGTAAAGGAGGAAATTAAAAGTGGTGGCTAACTCCAGCAGGTTAGCAAGAGGGATGTCGCTTCAGCAGAAGAACCCAGACCTCGTCTTGTTTTCCGACGCGTCGGACGCGAGGGTTGGGGAGCGACATTAGGCCCTCAAGAGGTGTCGGGACTTTGGAACAAGGACGAAACAAAGTGGCACATAGAAAACAGGAAGGAACTGTTGGCAATTTTCTTGGCTTTGAAGGCACTTCAGAGAGTTGATTCGAAACAAAGACAGTGCAGGTCAACTCGGACAACAACCACGGCTCTGGCATATATTCGAAAACAAGGGGGAAACTCATTCTTTTTTTTCCCCTTTACAATCTGGCAAAAGAAATTCTGCTTTGGGCAGAAGAGGAAAAGGAAAAGTGATACTCACCAGGTTTATACAAGGAGAGAAGAACGTGAGTGCGGACCTGTTGAGCAGAAGAGAGCAACTTCTCTCGACGGAGTGACGTTGCACATGGAGGTTTGCCAGAGCCTGTGGAAGTTGTGGGGCGTCCGGTAGGTGTGGATCTGTTTTGCGACAGCCAGAAACAAAAGGTTACCAACATATTGCTCTCCGATTCCAGACCAGGAAGCAGTGGCGGTAGATGCATTCCTGATGGATTGGTCAAACTTAGATCTGTACGCTTTTCCTTCCGTTCAAGGTGCTGGGGAAAGTGATGAAGAAGGTCAGGAGAGCAAAGGAACGAGGATGACCTTAATAGCCCCTTTTTGTTTTGGCCGGCCCCAAAGTTGGTTCACAGAGGTACTGGAATGGACAGTAGATACGCCAAGGACTCTTCCTCTAAGAGTAGATTTACTCAGACAAACCCCACTTCGACAGGTTTCACAAGAATACCCCGCGTCTGGGTCTGACTCTGCGTTCAGACTATCGAACGTCTGGTCAGAGCGAGGGGATATTCTAGAGAGGTGGCCAGTGCAGTGGGCTAGAGCCAGAAGAACCTCCACAATCAACGGTGTATCAGTCGAAGTGGGACAATTTCTGGAAGTGGTGTAAGAAACAGGAAAGTCTTCATCCAGTACCTCTGTGACCCAAATCGCAGATTTCCTTCTTTACTTGAGGAAGGATTTACACTTGTCAGTTTCGACAATCAAAGGTTATAAGAGTATGCTAACCTCAGTGTTTAGAACACAGGGATCTAGACATCTCGAATAACTTAGATCTGAGATCTGATTAGGTCGTTTGGGACGAAGAAGAAACAATCAGAAGGCAGGCCACCTGCTTGGAACCTGGATGTGGTCTTGAAGTATTTACTTCTAGCAAATTCGAACCGTTAGAGGAATCCTCTCTGAGAGATCTTGCTAAGAAGACTATCTTTTTAGTAGCATTGGCAACTGCTAAAAGAGTTAGTGAGCTTCAGGCCATAGCGAAGAAGGTGGGATGGAGACACGGCAAGCCAAGCGTGTTCATTCCAAGAAGGTTTCTTGGCCAAGAATGAAGGATCCAGCTAATCCTCCTTGGCCAAGATCCTTTGAAGTTTTGGGTCTAGCTGAATTGGTCGGTAACGAGCAAGAAAGAGTTTCTCTGCCCAGTGGAGAGCGTTGCGATGTTATTATAGAAAGAAACAAGAGTTATCAGAGGGAAGTCTGATGCTCTGTGGTGTCAGTTAAAGACCCCACTAGACCCATGACGAAGAACGCTCTAGCCTTCTTCATGAGAGAGTTAATTAAAGAGGCTCATATGTGTGTGAAGAGCAGAGCTTTGGGATTTTTTGAAAGTGAAGGCGCATGAAGTCAGGGCAGTGGCAACTTCATTAGCTTTTAAAAAGAATTTAGCCCTCAAGGAATTATTGAATCCACATATTGGAGAACTAATTCAATATTTGCGTCTCATTATCTTAGGGACGTTCAGACAACCTTCGATAATTGTCAGACGCTAGGTCCATACGTGTCCTCGGGTACAGTATTGGGCAAAGGAGTTACTACCCCACCATAACCGTTCTTTTAAGCTAGTTGATTGTATTAGGTGATGGTGTTTGTGTTTATTGGTCGTCTTGAGAAAAGGGGGCGGGTACTTTTCTCAGTCGTGTTAGTATTATCTGGTGATGGTGTGTGTGTAGTTTCATGGTAAATGATCTTTGTTCCGACACGGCATACAAACCTTCGGTTCCTTTTACAATAGGAAGGTACTAGCGGCAGCTGGATAGGTCGTAAGCTTTCGAACAAGGGGTTCGGTAGTTAACTGCTTGTCCGACAGGCGCGCTGCCACGTTCGCGCGACTGTAGGTAAACAAATCACTTTTGCTTTCGGCCTGCCTGGCGTTGTGGACGTGTATCATCGCTCTCTGCCCGCTTCATCGTCGTTGCTTTTCGCATGATTGTGTTTTTCTTTTTCTTTTTATCTAGTGAAACTGAATTGTAAGTACAATCATTTCATTGAATTCAATTGTGAATTAAAGGATCTTGGTTTCACCACGCCCTCCCTCCGATTTTTACCCGAGTGCCTTGGGACTGAAGGGCGTAAGTGCGGGAATTCATTTTCCCAGAAATGATCCTCGTATTGTGTATGCTCGGTGCCGAGGGCGGTGAGCGCTCGCTCGAGCGTATATTGGGTTGGAAATGTGTAGATGAAAATCGTAAGTAAGTGCTCTTTTCATTTATATTTTTTTGACCTGTATGCCCGTTGCCGAACGAATGCGCTCGGCACGGAAACTTATTCAGTATGGAAGTGGAATCGCAAGTACAGTATTCTTTTTCATTTTCATATATTATTTTGATTGTAGCAATACTCATTTTGGATCAGTTTCCGAGCTTACCCGGGGAAATTGATCCTTCCCCTTTTTTTATTTTGAATGAAGTGAAATCGCAAGTGCAGTTCTTTTTCATTTTCATTTTTTTATTGAGATTGCATTGTTTACTGGGATCAATGTTTCCGCTATTCCCGGGAATTGATCCTTCCCCTTTTTATTTGTATGAAGTGAAATCGCAAGCGCAGTAGTCTTTTCATTTTCATATATTTTTGATTGCATCAATTCATTATGGATCAAGGTTTCCAGAAACCTTGATCCATAAAGGTAAGGAATGGATCCTTTCACCCTTGCGCTCGGTACCGAGGGCGCAAAATGCCGCTCGATCCGAGCCCTTATTCATTGTGAAGTGAATCGTAATGCAAGATGCATTTTCACATTTTATTCCTTATTAATTGATTGCATCAATATTTGATTTGGTTCAAGTTCCGCTCAGTCAGGGAATTGATCCTTTATGCCACCCTTGCATTCGGGCCGATGGCACGATTGCTCTCGGGCTCTTATATTGTTGTTGGGTACATGGGTACTGTGCGGGGGGTGGGGAACGAGAACCCCCCCCCCCGCTCAGCTCCCACAGATGGCCCTTCCCCTTGGGGGGGGGGGGAGGTTATCGGCGTTCTTCTCCTCGCCCGATCCGTCGAGCGCGGGGGAGGGCGCTCGGTGCCCGATGTACAATTGTATTAGGGTCTTCCACTCGTTTCGGAGAGGGCTCACCCCCCCCGCGGCGAGGGACTTCCCCCCCACTAATCGCTACTACTGTTTATTCCGCAGGTGCTACTGCCACGAGGGTGGGGTGGACTCCTTGGTGAGGTATGGGCGTCCTTCCATTTTTGCATTTGGGCGTGCTAGTGTCCAGGGTTGGGGCTGTCAGGGTGGTTCTATGTCTGGGCCTACTGCGGTCACCCATGGAGTGGTGACCACGCAACCAGGTGACGACGTCCCTCCTCACCTGGTGTACTCGCCTCACGTGGTAACAGTCTTGCCTACAGCCGCTGTGAAGTGCCGTTCGCCGTACCGACCGAGAGGGGGGCGTGCCGCCGCCGCTCGTGGTTTGCCAGCGCTGCAGCGACACACTTCCGCTGCCCTAGAGCTCGCCCCTGGACCTTGCCGCCGGTACCAGGATGTTCGCTGGCTGCTGCTCCACTTCCTGTGTTTCCGGTGCTGCCTGCCGTTACCTGCCGATTTCTGGGCTGACTGTCCAATGCAAGTTAGTTGCTGCGCTGGCTGTCCCTGCCGTTGCTGCGCTGGCTGTCCCTGCCGTTGCTGCGCTGGCTGTCCCTACCGACCTGCTGTGCTGGCTGTGCCTGCTGTTCCTGAGATGCTCATACCTGCTGATGTCGTCCCTGTTCGTGGTGGTACTACCCCAGACGTTTGGTCTGTCTGTACAGGTGCGTCCGGGCCCTGTGGCTTCGGCTACAGCAGCCCCGGCCTCCGCCCTGGATAGCAAGATCTTACGTCTGTCTGAGGAAGCTGACGAAGAAGAGGAGGAAGGGTGTTCGTCGTCGTCGTCTTCATCTTCTTCATCGTCGTCGCTGCCGCCTCTTCCCCTTCGACTTCTAAGGCTTCACAGAAGAGGAGAAGAAGGTTGCCTCCTCCCTCCTAAGAAGTCTCCCTCGGAGCTTCTCGGGACCCGTCTCACCTCGGTGGGACGGGAGGGTTCCTTCCTTCCGCTGGTCCTCCTGCTCCTTCGGGAGCGGGGCCCGTCTCTTCTTCCGCAAGGAAGAAGACTCCTACGGGGACCAGAGGGGTACCGGCTAACACCGGTACTTCCTCGCCTGGTGTCAGTGGTTCTGCCACTGCATCAGGGTCCGTCTCGGCCTCTCTTTCGCGGGAGGGACCGAGTGTACGGTCGCCTACCAGCGACCGTGCAGCCAGGAACCAGACCTCTGAGTCCGATCAGCGTCAGGTTCACGGCACGGGGCGGAAGACTGGTGACAGCCGCTCATAGCGACTCTCAACCAGACCAGCTCTCACTCTGCGCGGCGAACAGCTGGCTACCCGGGGACGTGACGGTCCACGACCGACCACGGGCTGAGGTGGCTGGGAAGAGGTCCTCCCGTTCGCCGGTTGCCAGCCACGGCTGGAACCAGCGACGTGACGTGCCGTGAGGACAAGCACCGGTCTCACTGTGACAGTGAGGGGCCTGCAGGTCGCCTGACCGTCGCTCTCACAGAAAGCGACCGGGTACGGCAACCAGCACCAGACTCTTCTGACACTCGAGATCGGGGCCGCTGTGCTCAGTCCAGCCGTTCTCCCCACAGCGAGACGGTTCGACCAGAGGCCTGCAGCTCGATCGCCACCGGCTGCGGGTTTGACGATCGCCTGCAGCCCTCCAAGCCTGCTGGTTCTTGCCAGCGAGCAAACGAGGGGAGCGTCAGGTCTGCCTCTCCCGTACCTTCAAACCTCCTCGGGTTTACACCGGGAGGAGCGAGGTAATTGAGGAGTGATCGTGAGGGGTGCGCCCCTCATGATCCCACCACAACGCCCTACGTGCCAGGCACGGTTCTTGGACCGGCAGGACACCTTATGCGCAAGTGGATGGGGAAAAGACCGAGAGGGCTGTCGCTGTTCCCCCTTCTTAGGAGGAAGGCGGTTCTCGGAATATGCTCTTGTTCGAAGGGCTTAACGGTCCCACTCTGCGCAAGATGCTGTGACTTCCGAGATCCAGAGGAACTTTGCCGAGGTTACGGCGCTGATTCGTCAGCACAATGACCTCGGGGAATGGATCGCCGCTCCCACCAGCAGAGCCACGTCTCGGCTCGAGTCGTTTTGGGGCCCGAGAGGGAACCCAAATCGACAGGTGGGTCTGCCGCGATCGGAGCTTGCCGACTGTGTTGAACCAGGTAGTCTCTCGTCTCGGCCGGACAAGAAGGCTCTCTCAGTTCTGGACGGTCGAACAAGCTACTTCACCTCCTCTACTGCGACAGAGGCGTTTCTACGTGTCTTCGGACACCGTATTTAAATACCCTTCGTCTCCTGAGGTTTCGACCTCGACGAGGACTGGAATGAGTCGGAGCGGTATCGGCGGGCTCATCCTGTCAGGTTGTCGATCAGCCCCACCCAGACGACGTTCACAGTGGCGGCAGACACTTACCTACAGTATGAGTTCGTAACCCTCCTCGGGAAAACGTTTTCTCCTGGACGATACGTTTTCCCAGGCTCTGAGAGGCCATCGCCGTAAGGCGATGGCTGCTCCTTTCTTCTCCAACTGCTAGATCCGCTGGGAAGGCGAGCCAGTATCCAATTCCTCCCCATTCCCTCTCTCCTTACGGCTACGAGGGAAAGGGGAGGGATCCTACAGAGATTTCTCTGTAAGATCCCACGTTAGGGGCTGCGCTACCGGGGGGACCTTCGGGTCCTACCTGACGTAAGACCCCGGTCATTGAGGAGGGATCCTGCCCCTTTCTCGATTTCTACGGGAATCGAGAGGACCACCAGCCGATATCGTCTGACGAATTCGGTGGGGGGTTTCGCGAGAGTGCTTAGAATTCTACGGAATTTCTAGCGCACTCAGAGTGTTCGAGTTTTTTACGATCTCCAAACACTTAGGCGAGACCACGGTCCAAAGTGAGCGAGAATCCCCGATAATTGTTACACGATAATCGGGAACCTCGCTTATGCTCGAATTCCTGTAATTTCTAGCATTTGGAAGAAGACTGCTGCTGAAAGAAGAGTATCTCACAGTAGGCGCTTAACCTGGAATAGAGAAGAAGGACGGACGGGAACTTCCAGTTTGGCTTGAACTATCCGTCTTCGGTATTCTGTTCACCATTGAAGCTTTCCTTTGGGAAAGACTTCTCTTCACTCTCTTGACTAGAGAACGAAGGCGGTCGATCTCCAATCCTTATTCTCATTCCTCGAGGGGAAAAGATTTTAGGATGGAGGTCGTGGTACAGAACCTACAAATATACTACGTATATTACCCTCGCGACATGATCTTTAACAGTTGAATTGTCCGTGGGGTAGGCGCATACCGTAGTTAACTCTACGGTTTGTGACCGAGACGGAATTGTATCTTAATTGAAACTGCAACTCGGGGTTGCCTGCAACCTCCCAGCAGTTATCAGTTTCGATTTTAGATACTTGGTATTGTCATGACAACACCAAATCAGCTTTTGTATTTACCGAAATCCGTTTCGGTTAAATATAATTGCTCGAGCGTATTCTTTATGCTCAATGGTTCTAGCCGAACGCATTCCTTCGTGGATAATGGATTACCTGGCAACTCAGGATGACGAGTCACGAGAGCTACTGCGTATTGAACTGCCTGATAGCAGCTCAGTATCAGCTAGGTCTCGGAGATGCATGGTCGGTTACGTCTCTCTCTCCCCTGGTTGGATTGACTACCGAACCGTATCTCTGCCCAACAATCATGGACTTAGGTCTCTGATTAACGGGGATTCTCGCAATAATGAAGGACCATCTACTGCTGTGACGCTCGAGTTTCATCGCCTTCGACATTGCGAGAATTTTCAACAGAGATATCTCTTGGACTCTTTCATCTTTCTGTTTACCGCACGGTAACAGAAGTCTGTACTAGTCAACCGCTGCATCGCACTGCGATAATGTCGAGGAAATGATTTTTTGCAGACCATCTGAGGTTTGTCTTCAAAATATCTCGTATTCGTAGGTGTGCAATTTCATTGCTCGCCCCGAATTAACAGATATGTCAGAAGACTCGCCTACTCTCCGACCTGACAAAGCTCTACTTCCAAATGTTCAGCCCATGAGAAGCAGTTCTTCAGGCAGTAGTTCCCTGTCTCATTACTGGAAGCGCTCCGCTTTTATTGCAAACTACGATCCTCACCGGACAGCCAATCAATAGCGGTTAGCGGTTCTCAGTCTTTGTAGCACAGGTTCAGAATCTTGAGAATCCTTCTCTCGGTTCAGCTGTGAAGACGTAGGTTGCATTTTCTGTACACCTTCGTCTTCAACGTCACATAGTTGTTGTTTCTCCTTACCCGAGAATCAACTATACTATGAGATATCTTGCCATCAAGGACCTCGGTCTCTAGAAGGCAATTGACTTTCGCCTGCGGGCACATGCCTTAAGAGAGTCATCACCTTGCCTTCTGGCATCGGTGACGAACAAATTATTTGTTTAGTCTCTTGGCATAACCCTGTTAAGGCGAAGGTCAGTGACTTGCTCGGGTGCTTGGACAACTTGCCTCCTACCGAACCGCAGTCAGTAGGCAGCTGTCAGGACGCGCCCAAGTCTTGTTGGCGAACTTCGGTCTGGACTTAGTTCGGTTGTTCCATAACAATCTTTCTTCGTCCTAACGGCTTGTCACAGTACCCATACCATCGACCACCCACCATTGAGTGTCGGTGTCCTATCCACTACCGAGAACAACAACTTCGCTGCAGACGGATAGACCAGTATGGGTACAGGACATCACCGAAGTCGAGAAGAGGGATAGGTCATACGACAAATTCCCTTCTTTTCCTCTGAGGTAATTGCATGACTTTTCCTGCGAAGTCAAGCATCCAGGGGATGGGGATTCGTGACGCTCGATTTCGTACGCCGAATTCGTAGCGAAGACTCTGAACCCTTCGTTCCTGACGATCGGTTAGAGTCCTTCACAATCCCTCCCTAATGGACTTCACCGCCTTCGATGCGAAGGAGATGCGCTTTGTCCTGTGAAAGCGCGACCGCGCATTTCTGAAGAAACTCGACAATCCCAGGCTGAGTGTTGAAGACTCTTCGTCAGCACCAAGATGACCTAGAAGTACACTCCCTCGAGTTACACAAGAACTTCTCCGTGGCGCAGGTACTGAAGGCAGGGGTCTGGTACAACCAGACCACTGGCACCTCCTCTTACTACCTTTTGGATATTGCCCACAGGTCCTTGGATCGTTTTCCTTAGGACCCGTGGTGGCTGCTCAACACGTCTAGCTAACCCAGACCCTAGCAGGCTGAACAGCATCGAGTCCTGGTGTGACTGTAAGAATAGATAAGTGAATGAGAGAGTGACTGGCTTCTCTTCCTATCTTTTTCTACCCCTCTACCTGTGGGTATAGAGGGATACGGTCATCACCTTGCTGGATAAGGACGATTGACTGCCGGTGAGCTACTCGACAGAGCCCCATCCTATCCCTTTCACTAGGGATGGGAGCGAATATCCACCACTTCCTCCTACAAGGGGGGGGAAGTGGATGACAACAAGAGACAAACCATAACGTTGTTGCCTCTTGCAAATAGGAACTTGTTCTTGTTTGCTGGTACGAAGAGATACGCTTGCCTCTCTCTTAGTACTTGGTCCAGAGGTCTGACCATTGATCCTGCGGTGCACACCCCGATCAATCGGACAGAGGCTTGGATCCCTCCCTCGCTCTTACGACCAGGGAGGCTTCCAAGGTTGGGCGAACACCAGTCTGTTCACAAAAGACTCAGATTCCACCCACCAAGAAGTGAGTCTTCCTATTGTAAAAGGACCGAAGGGTTTGTATGCCGTGTCGGAACAAATGACAATTTGTCCAAAATTGCATTTTTCCTAACTATACAAACCTGAGGTCCTTTTACACATAGCCCCACCTCATGCCACCCCTCCACTCTGCAGTTTTTGCTTGGGCCAAAAGCAAAAGTGATTTGTTTTACTACCAGTCGCAGCGCGAGCAAGCGCCTGTCGGACAAGCAGTTAACTAACGACCGAACCCCTTGTTCGAAAGCTTACGACCTATCCAGCTGCCGCTAGTACCTTCCTATTGTAAAAGGACCTCAGGTTTGTATAGTTAGGAAAAATGCAATTTTGGACAAATTGTCATTTTTATTGTAGTGTCTTACCGAACAATTATAGAGCCGTGATTTCCACGAGCGGCAGGATACTAAATTCAAATTTAGCGCGTCGGCGTCGCCAACATGGTGGTGATGACGTCATCTCCCTACCAACTCGCGGGAGAACCAGGTACAACTGCCCAGGTGAATCCAATTCTTTTCCTGCCGGCGTCCGGTGAACATCGGTGGTCGGTGCGGTTGGATGACTTTGCTTCGCTTTTTTTTCTTGTGGAATTGATCTTCGGAATTGGTGAAGTACTCTTTTTTGGCGTTGTGCTTATTTTGCTTTTTATTTAGGCGTTGCCATGTCGGATTCTAGTCCGTCGGGAGTTAGGTTTTGCATCTCAGGATGTAAAACTAGATTATCCAAGTTAGAATATGATTCTCACACTAAATGTGTTAAGTGTAGGGGACAGGTTTGTTCAGCAGATCGAACATGTAACGAGTGTAGTGATTGGACTGATTCTCAATGGAAGTTTTTTAGTTCATACTCGGAGAAATTAGCTAAAGACAGAATTAGAAAAGCAGCGCTTAGGGAAAGTAGACTTAGCTCCGCTTCGTCTTGCGATGCTTCTGTTCCTTCTGTTTCTCCCTCAAATTGTTATGTCTCCTTTAACTACCCTCCTATTCCTCCTACTAATCCCGCTTCTCCGGCTTCCCGTGTATTTTGTTTTCTTTCCGACACCATTGCCAGTCTGGAATCGAGGTTAGATCATAAATTTTCGGTACTAGCGAATACGGTTTTGCAACTTGGTAATTCAGTTAAGACGTTTTGGAGAAAGCGGTCTTCAGGTAAGAGTGTAGTTGAGGGTGCGTCTGTCTGTCCTGACACGTCTCCTAGACAAAGGTCACTGTCCAGCTCCGCACCGGGGAGAAGACATACCGGAAGTCCAAGGGAGTCGATCGGGATTTGCCCACAGACAGGCGCCTCTCTTGTTGAGCCCTGTTGTTGCCTCAACAGGGCTCGGTTAAGCGTTGGAAAGGTGTTGCGGTCAGACGCCTTTCGAATGATTCAAGCGATTCGTCTCCGGTCGCGCGGCGCTCTTGGCGAGATTCGCCCGTTTCGCGTCCATTAAAGAGGCGTTCAGGCGCCGATTCTTCGCCTCCTCCAGTCAAGCGGTATAAGGAGCCTGAGAGTAGGGTTGCGCCGCGGCCGTTAGCGGCTCGTTCGTCGCCTCAATCTGTGCCTTTTTTTTTCGGCTCCATCTACTAGTAGAGATTGTGGTTTTAGCGCTGTAGCTAGCAGTTCTAAGGGTGTTTCTTTAGGCGCTTTTTCGTCTGTTACGCCTGATGCGCCTGTTTCGCCTCGAATTTCGGCGGCTCCGAGCGAGGCGCAAGTAGTTTTTTCCGCCTCCTGCTGAACATTTAGGCTCTTCCAAGCCTACGTTAACTCGTTTTTGATTCGTCTCTGGCGCCTTTGCGCAAGCAGTTAGAGATGTTAACCAACTGGATGAATGAGTCCAAGGGTGGTTCGAAACCTTCAGATCCGGTTGTAGTTCCGTCTACTTCTTCGGCGGTATCGGAGAATGAAGAAGAAGTAGAGGAGGAGGATTCACATCACCTCTCGTGTTATTCACGTCTCCTTAGATTTCTTCTGGTATCTTATCCAGATTATTTTGATGAGGAGGAAAACTTCAGACCCTCTCCTCCCAAAACTTGTTCTATCTAAAGCGGTTAGACATTCGTTGAAGATACGGAGAAATGGATGTCTATTTGAAAAGAGACTTAGGAAGTCTCTTTTTTGCTTACCCTCCCTCTAAGTTTGCTTCGTTAAAGAGGTATAGGTTTTATATAACTGGGGAAGCTCCTTCTCTGGGAGTTTCTGCCTCCTCCCAGGGAGACTTCTCCAGTTTAATCGACTCCTCTAGAAAGATCTGCTTTCGCCGCAGCGAAAGTTTTCTTTACAGCGCCTGAGTTGGACCACGTTGTAAAGAATCAATTTAAACTTTTGGAAGTCTTTAGCTTCCTTGATTGGACTATTGGCGCTTTAGCGGCCAAGATCGAAGACTGTCCTTCTCTTTCTCAGGAGTTAGCGGAGGATTGGATTGGTGTTCTGTCCTGTGCGGACAAATCCATTAGGGATGGATGTGATGAGTTAGCTTCGCTCATCGCCTTTGGTACCCTTAAGAAAAGGCAACTTGGTGCTCCTTTGCTTCTAAAAGGGTTACGTCCCAACAGAAGTCGCTCTCTTGTTTGCTCCTTTTGTGAAAGATAACCTCTTTCCAGACGATGTAGTGTTGTCAATTTCGTCTGCGCTAGATAAGAAATCTACTTCGGATTTACTGGCACAGTCTACTAAGAGACCTAAAGCTCCTGTGGAGACTGTTCCTTCGGTTTCTCCTCTGGCCCAAGCGCCTTTTCGAGGGAGAAAACCCAAGCGCTTCTTTCGGCCGAAGTCGAATTTGCGACCTCAGTCTAAGGCCATCGGCCAAGGTTAACAAACCTTCCAAATGAAAGCTCGGTTCTTCATGCACCAGTGGGAGCCAGGCTGGCGCTGTTTTGGGAGGAATGGGAAAACAGAGGAGCAGAAGCCTGGGTAGTGCAAGTACTCAAGTTCGGCTATCGTATTCCTCTCGTTTCACCTCCCTCGCTCTCACCTGTGCCAATTCCATTCCAGGCATACTCTCCGGGCTCAGACAAATTTCTGGCGCTAGCCGCAGAAGTGGAAGCGTTGTTTCTCAAAGAAGCGATAGAACAGATAGCAAGGGGATTTTCCTCCAGGCTTTTACAACTCGCCTTTTTGTAGTTCCCAAGTCATCAGGGTGGGCTGAGGCCGGTTTTTGGGAGGTGAGCGCCCTGAACTTGCATGTCCAGAAAACAAAATTTCATATGGAGACCACTCGGTCGGTTCTGGAGTCCATCAGACAGGGGATTGGATGGTCTCTCTGGACATGCAAGACGCTTATTTTCACATTCCGATACATCGCGAAATCTCGGAAGTACCTGAGGTTCATGTTCGAAGGCAAGGTGTTTCAGTTTCGGGCGCTTTGCTTCGGACTAGCGACCGCTCCTCAAGTTTTCACCAGGTTCTATCCCCGATAGAAGCTGGCTGCACATATTAGGAGTAAGAAAATCTCCCTCTATCTGGACGATTGGCTTCTCCGTCGGAATCAGAGAGTCGTGCATGAAGGACCTTGGAAACAACTCTGGATCTTGCCAGAAAGTTAGGAATTCTGGTCAACAAACAGAAGTCCCAGTTGGTTCCATCTCAGAGCATCCTTTATTTGGGGATGATTCTGAATGCTCAAGTTTTTCGGGCTTTTCTGTCCCCCGAAGAGGGTTCAAGGCTGTCTGGAGACAGTTCAGGAGTTCTTGGACAAAAAGGTAAGTTTCTGCCAATCAGTGGATGAGGCTCCTGGGCAAATTGACGTCAGTGGAGAAATTTGTGACGTGGGTAAGACTGCACATGAGACCTCTGCAGTTTTTCCTGAGAGCCTCTTGGTGCAGGAAAGACACAACCAGACTCGATTACCTTTCCTGTCACAGATCAAATAAAAGAGGACCTAAGGTGGTGGCTCTCTCGAGCAAGGTTGGAAGAAGGGTTTAGATTTACGACCCATCCTCCCGAACCTACAGTTCTTTTCCGACGCATCGGACACAGGTTGGGGAGCCCTACTGGGAAATCAACGGACTTCAGGAGCTTGGTCGGAGAAGGAGAAGAAGTTCCACATAAATGTTAAAGGAAACTGTTAGCAATTTTCTTGGGGCTCAGACAGTTTCGGAGCTTAGTAGAAGGTCGAGTAGGTGCAGTGCATTCCGACAACTCCCACGGCTCTCTCGTACGTGCGGAAACAGGGGGGGACTCAGTCTTTCTCTCTGTACGAAGTAGCCAAGGATCTCCTCCTGTGGTCAAACAAAGCGAAGGTTCAGCTAGTCCCGAGATTTGTTCCGGGAAAGATGAACGTCCTGGCGGACGAGTTAAGTCGTCAACAGCAAGTGTTGCCTCTGGAGTGGACTTTGGACAACAAGATTTGTCAGAAACTTTGGCGCCTTTGGGGACGACCGTCAATAGACCGTTTCGCGACATCAAGGAACAACCCGGCTTCCTCTCTTTTGTTCGCCAGTCCCAGATCCTCTAGCTTGGTCGGTGGGGACGCAATGCTGTTGGATTGGTCGGGTCTGGAAGCTTATGCATTCCCTCCGTTCGGTCTAATAAGAGAGGTGCTGAACAAGTTCATGTCGCACAGCAATGTAACGCTAACGTTAATCGCTCCCTTTGGCCAGGAAAGAGTGGTTCCCGGACCTTCTCCAGTTGTTAGTAGACTTCCCCAGACTTCTTCCTCCAGAGAAGTGGCTTCTCAAACAACCTCACTTCAAGAGGTTCCACCAAAACTTGTCCGCTCTAGCTCTGACAGGGTTCAGACTGTCCGGAATCTTGTCAGAGCTAAAGGATTTTCAAGAAGAGCTGCAGAAGCTATCGCTCGTTGTAGGAGAGAGTCTTCTAACAAACTTTATCAAGGGAAGTGGAGAATCTTCAGAGAGTGGTGTAGAAGTGCTAAAGTCTCTACTTCTGCGACCTCTTTAACAGAAATAGCAGATTTTCTTCTATTTCTAGGAAAACTCTAAGAAACTGGCTCCTTCGACGATCAGAGGATATAGAGCCATGCTCTCTTCGGTTTTTCGACATCGAGGTTTGGATATTTCCTCCAATTCAGATCTGTCGGACCTCATTAGGTCTTTCGAAACCACTAAGCTCCCGCAAGATACAGTGGCTTGGAACTTAGATGTGGTGCTTAAGTTCCTCATGGGCCACCGTTTGAGCCTTTGAAGTCGGCTTCACTCAGGAACTTGACTAAGAAGGCACTCTTTCTTATTGCACTAGCTTCTGCTTCAAGCGTGTCAACGAATTGCACGCTATAGACAAAAGAGTCGGTTTCTCTCAAGGCAATGCTGTATTTTCGGTATCTTTGACCTTTCTAGCCAAAAATGAGAAATCCTTCTAATCCTTGGCCGAGGAGTTTTGTGGTAAGGAACGTTATCTGATTTGGTTTGGACATGAGGAGGAAGAAAGGCTCTTATGTCCAGTCAGGGCTATTAAGCCAGTATCTGTTTGCCACTAAGGGTATTAGAGGACAATCTTCTAAGCTCTGGACCTCGGTTCAAAAATCCCCTCTCGTCCTCTTTCTAAGAATGCTATATCGTTCTTTATTAGAGAGCTTATCAGGGAAGCTCACTCGCAGTCCGAGAACGACAATCTTTCCGTTCTGAGAGTTAAAGCTCACGAGGTTAGAGCAGTGGCAACTTCTTTAGCATTCAGAAAGAATTTATCTTTAGCTTCGATTCTTCAGAGCACGTTCTGGAGATCGAATTGCGGTTTTTGCGAGTCATTATCTCAAAGAGATAGGAAAGAAACGGTTTTCGAGAATTGTAAAACGTTAGGTCCGGTGGCGGTTTCTGGCATGGTGTTGGGGGAAACGCACAGGGGTCGTCACCTCTATGCTAACTTTTCACCTTGAATAGGTTGTCGAGTTCAAGGGAAGCTGGGGGTACTGAGTACCTGGGATCTCACCAGTCTGTTAGGTCAGATTTTACAATGGTTGGGTATATATGTTTTAAATCTGGTGTTGGTGACAAATGTTTTGTATGATTGAATTTCTGGTCTTAGCCCAGGGCAAAGGGCAATCTTTGTTGTTACTATCCTCCGTCAGTCAGCCTTGACTCGCTGAACTACGGAAGGATTCCACTCCTGTAAGGCTAACTTTGGTCAAATTCCAATTCCTCTACAATAGTAAGAAGAGCACCGACCAGAGGCAGTAACAGTCTGCTGTAGCTCTCTTACAAGGTAAGGTACAACAGACACCTTGAGTGTTTACTGGTATTGCAATAAATGTAACCATTTAAAAATACTAGTGGGTCCACTGAATCCCACCTTCCCATAAATGTGTAATCAGCTCTATAATTGTTCGGTAAGACACTACAATAAAAATGAAATTTTCATTATTAAAATGAAGTTTTATTGATACTTACCGAACAATTATGATTATACCCACCCTCCTCCCCTTAGGTGGACGGACGGGCAGAAAGAATTGGATTCACCTGGGCAGTTGTACCTGGTTCTCCCGCGAGTGGAGGGAGATGACGTCATCACCACCAGTGTTGGCGACGCCGACGCGCTAAATTTGAATTTAGTATCCTGCCGCTCGTGGAAATCACGGCTCTATAATTGTTCGGTAAGTATACAATAAAAACTTCTTTTATAATAATGAAAATTTCATGTTACTAGCTTGAATGCCGTGGCATAAGAGGGCTGTAAGGATCTGTCAACACATTGGTCACGTCCAGTTGTCAGTTCCAGTCTTAGCTTCTTCAACATACAGGACACTTCCTTGTTGAGAGCTACTAAGGTTTAAGCAGGCTTAGAGGCAGGGACCTATGAAGTCAGCTACCTTAGCAGGTAAGGAACCTAGAGTTTTAATAATATTTTAATAATATTTTTATACTCTAAGAATGTTGCTGTCCTTGACCCACCTCCAAATGTGTCAATCAGCTATATATATACCTGCCAGGTAAGTGTCATACATTAAAATGAAGTTTTTATGATAAAACAAAGTTTAATGTTATACTTTACCTGGCAGGTATATATAATTTAATTCCCACCCGCCTCCCCTCAGGGGACAGGGTTCAGAGAAAATCTGGCCCAATTGTGAACGGTTCCTAGCGCTAGCGCCACGGTAACGGGGTGGTGGTTGCCTGAACTACTAATAGGTTACTAGCGATTGCCGCGAGTTTTGAAAATTTCTGCCAGGTGGAACAGAGAATATAGCTAATATATTATACCTGCCAGGTAAGTATACATTAAACTTTGTTTTATCATAAAAACTTCATTTTTTAATGCACCCAAAGCATTAAAAGTAAGGTATTCTTAGGATTTTTGATGATGTTCCAGCTTATGACGATTTTCGGTTTACACCGCGTCTCAAGAACGGAACCCCCGTCGTAACCCGGGGACTGCCTGTACTTGCACTTTTTTTTTTTTTTTTTTTTTTTTTTTTTTTCTTTTTTTTTTTTTTTTTTTTTTTTTTTTCTTATACTGAACAGCTAAGACTACAGGAAAGCTCAGTAACCTTGACAACTTTTTGCAAAGTCATTGCTGTGCATCAGCCCACAGTTAGGCTGCCCCAACTTGAGAAGCATTTCTCTCAAAACATAATATAAAGAGAGAAACCTGTTTAAGATATGACAGTGTCTATATATCTGAAAGGTTTGTATTTTGGCAAATTTTTCCTGGTGACAGGAAAAATTAAAATATACTTTTATCATATTTTTAGCCGTCTATTGATATTCATTTTCAGAACAAATAAGTCTACTTAAGGGTCCCAATTGTTCTGGATTAAATGAAATTACAACAAACAAAATCTGTCTGTCCATTTCATTGTTCTTTCAATATTCAAATAGATTTTGCAATTGAATCAGAAAAATGATTTAAAAACTGACTATTTCCTTCTTATTTTTATAAAATCTTGAAGGCCAAGGGGCTACTAAGTGTAGAATAAAATTATTAAATATTTTGCCTATGCACTTTTTTGATAACAGAACCAAAGGCCAAACCAATATAAGGAAACAAACACAACAGTTGTAGGATATTTCAAGATTTCTCATTGAAATATTTCTTTCAGCAAACAGTATTGAGAGAGAGAGAGAGAACTATACTTATTGATAATGGAAGAAGGAAAAAGTTAAGGATTTAATATATTGATTTCAATATCTGTAATAGATGTAAATTAGCATTTTATATTGTCACCATTATCATCAGTTGTATGATTCAGCACTTTGTGGATTTAATTTGACCAGCAGTTCATTAGGCCTAGAACTATTCTAGATGTTGATTGAATGGGAATTCATGGTTGCTTTGTTCTAAAGTTTTTCCATTACATTCTGGTCATAGGATCTACAATTAGTATTCAACTGTACTGTAATCTAGTGATTTGGGAGGCCAGTTCAGATGAATGACTTATGATGTGGCTCAAACCTTTATTTGACGGCTTCGTTTTGTATGCTAAGCTGTTTTCAATCTACTGTGGATTTTGTCTGTAGTTTGGTTGCGTTTTTAGTAACGAAGAATTGTCCTGTCAAAACCAGTATTTCCTGAAACTCGCATGAATGAAAGATTTTGCTATATATTTACTTTTTAAAAATCTGTATATGATTTTCATATACGTACACTGTACCAGGTTTTAGTTTATAACTCTTCATAATTTCAAGGCATAGTTAGGGAAAATTTCAGGGAAAATTTCAGGGAAAAATTTCAGTTTCATATACAGGTACCATATTTTTGTTATATATTATTGTTATGAGTTTATATTTCATACATTTACATTACACACAAATGTGCATTTCTGAATTTATGAGAGAAAATTCAAATTTTTGTATTATTTAAATCACGGATGTACGTGTCTGCAGTTAATGCGCCTGTACTTGTTTTTGGTTATTTAGAAAAGTACTTTTTATTACTTTAATGTGCTAGTGTTGGCAGTTTGCAAGTGCCATGTGTAAACATCTGAAAATTTTGTTGAAGAGATTTTCTAATACAATACTACTGTTAAGGCATTTTTTTGGTCTGTTATACGTACTACATTTTGTTTCCAGGAAGAAGAGACGATGAAACTCAGGCAGAGGAGAGCTCAGGAAGAACAATTATGCCAAGAAGATGAAGTTCTTGCTCTGCAAATCAAGGTAAATTTCTTGGAATATGTTTTACATATTAAGATTAACGCCTAGCCCAGAGAAATGTACTACTACATACTTTTTGTTCAGTTTTGTTATCCCTGTTTTGGTTGCTTGTGAGTTTTGTTTTTCAATAGCCTGTAATTGCATTTTTCAAAGTACGCTTTTTTAATTAGGTTGTGAGAGTTTGTGTGCAACTTTTTATGGCATTTTTGTTAGCTTTTTCAGTTTACTGAGGTTTAGTGTTTTTGTTTTTTGTTTTTATTTTTTCATCAGGAAGCTGAAAACCAAGTTTTGGAAAAGAGAATACAAGATATACAGCTGATGTGTGGAAATGATGAAGAATTAGCACGTCAGATTGCACGCCAGATTGAGGTATAAATGAACTAATTTGGGATGGATCTTACCTACTGTTAAGATGGCATATATCTCTGCGCCTGTAAGCGAGGCGGGTTATGCTCTCTTTAACAGTAGGTAAGTATCCAAATAACAGATTATGTTAAGAGATTTTATATTTATTATTGAATAATTCAATTTTTTAGTTCACTGGTAATATACTGCTATGTTGCCATTAATTCTTTATTATAGTATTTATTATTTCATCTAATTGAAAAACTTTGTAATGCTGCATGCAGTTTTTGCATTTCAAGTATTGATTACCAAAAGTGTTTGCTAAAGATTTGACTTATTTCTTTAAACTTATTTAAATTTCATTTTATTTTAAAGTTCTGTATCTAACTCCAAATTTGTTTTACTGCCATTTTTGTACATTTTTGTTAATGTAAGCTATGTATAGTTTTTATTATTAAAGTAATAGCAAAGTCAAGATTCAGAATGATAATGTTGAGTGATTTTAGCACTGTCATGTATTGTAAAGCATTCGAGTTGTCTCTTCTTGTGAATGTTATTCTTTTATGTAATTATGTTATTAGCGATAGAAAGTATGATTATGCATTTTATGTAGGTATGAAATGAGCTAAAAAATTATACATTGATCTCTTTGAGGAGATTAGAGAAATTACTTAGGTGGTTTGCTCAATTGAAATGAAGTGGAGAAAATAAAGGGTGTCATGAAATTGATTAGTTAAAATCTTTGATTTAGACTGCCACATCAAGGCAGAAGACAACTCTTTTATTTAACAAGTTTATTACTTTTCTTTTTGTTGACTTCTAAAGTAGTGTACTGTCTTTTTCAGGAAGAAGAAAAGGCTAAGGCCAAGCCCTCTACAAAACTAGCAGCAAACAAAAACCTGCTAAAAGGCCAATGGACATGTACATTGGTAAGTGCTAGTTAACTACATTCTCTCCTTATTGTTAAAATATCAATCCAAACCATAAAAAAATCATTGTAATAAAGGAGAGGTTGACTCAAGGGACAGTACATACCTTCACTGAAGCTGGGACCAAGATGCATTCATTGCATGCTTATATGGGGATCATTTGTGAGAAAGATTTGGTTGTTACACTTGCAAAAAATTGAGTTTGTTCATATACGAAACAAACCTTCGGTCTTAACATTAGGATTTACTAGCGCCAAGCTGGAAACCGGTAGAATTAAAATTACACTTGTGAGATCCAGGGACTAATGGCATCTATACCAGGTCACGGGGCATGTATACCCAGAATGCCCACGGCTACCTATGACCCACCAGTTATTTTCCTACCGCCTTTAAGATAAGACGTGTTACTGTCTATATGATTTATTTAAAAGCCGGTTTTTCAGTTTGCCCGTTCTTTATCCATTTCATTTTTTCATTCCTATTACCTTTTCTTTCTCCAAGTGTGATCAGTGTGTGGTAAGAGTGTATACGTGGTATGATGGAGAATTTTGCCTCAACATCGGGATCGTCTACCGTTTCGAAGAGGAGACAAAGGAAATGCCCAGGAGTCAGTGGCTTTCCATGTTCTAGGTTCCTAACTTCGGTGTCGACGGATCCTCATCCAACGTGTAGTAGGTGCAGGGAAAACGTATGTACGGTTGCTAATCCGTGTTCTGTTTGTCGCGGTTGGTCGGTGGAACAGTGGAAGAAGTTCTATGGGAAAGCCAATACAAAAGGAAGGTGTGACGCCATCTTTGGATGACCAAACCTTACCGGCTTCTTTTGTATCGGCAATAAACCAGGCTGCTCCATATGTTTCTCCACCTGCTTTTGATTTGTCTCATACCCTTCGGTTTCTCCTAGCTGTTCAGTATCGGAAACGTCAGGAGGGGCCTTGGGTAATCTTATGAATAATATGCACTCTCCTTTGTTCCCAGCAAGTAGAGGGGGAGATCCGCCATCTTTGTTCCAGGCTCCTGCTCCTCAAGCGCATAGGTTAGATGGTACGTGGTCAGCGCTAGGCCTACCAGGCGTACCAACCTTGGATGGTCTGCTTGCGCATTATATGACGTCACGGTTCCAGCAGGGTCCGGCAGCGCTGAATGTTCCTCATCCCCCGGGCTTGCAATTTATGGGAATTAATGCCGCGGCTTCACCATCACACTCAGTGTTTACAGCGATGCAGAACGTGGGAGGTAGTTTGGCAGCAAACGCGTGCGGTTGCCAGCAGCAAAACCTCTCAGTCTCTCCCTACGAGAGGGATGACGTCCATCTAACGCGACGTTACACTCCGATATGGCAGGCGTGATGATCGGCCGTCACAGACCGATTCTCGGCCTATTTCGCTGCACCCAGACGCTAATACGCCTTCTGACCCATCAATGCAAACTGTAATGCAGAAATTACAGGATATAGAGAAGAGAATGAATAAGAGAGACAAAAAGAAAAAGTGTGATTCGCCTTCTTCGTCTTCTTCCTCTAGTTCGGCGTCATCGCTAAGTCCGATAACGTCACGGCGAGCGCCAGTCAAGCGTTGGAGGAGGATTCGGGAGTTCCTGGCGGATCCTCGGGCTAAGAGGAGAAGAATCAATTCTTCCTCATCTTCGGACCAAGACTGTCATTTCCAAGTCAGCAGGAAGGTCGGGAAGTCAGTGGCTATTAAGCACAAGGTTAGCAGACGAAGCCGTTCGCAAGAATCCGAACAAGCAAGAGAGGTGACGGCCGGAGGGCTAGCGGGCCGAGGCGGAGTTGCCAATTCGGATCGCAAAACTATGATACCTCTGGTAAAAATCGACGTTGGCGGCGAAAAGGTGCAGCAGAGGATGGAATGCAGGTCCCCAGTGTTTCGCCCGTAAGGCCGTTCAAAATCACGTACGAAAGGACGATAAGGCTCCTATTAAAAGTAACGAAAAATAGAGAGTTGGCAACCTTGGCGGATACGTTCGTGGAAGGCAGTGTCCGTCTGGATTAGAAGGTCGAGGCCGGGCTCGCCGACGCTCGAAAACGATGCCAATACTAATAGAGACGAACTTATATCTGTCTTAAGGGAGCCTTCATCTTGGAGATCTAGACGAGATTCTCGCTCTAGATCCGTGAGCAGAGAAAGAGTGAGACGTTCTCGTTCCCCTGCTGACTATCCGGGATCGAGCCAACAGCGGCCAGCAAAGATCAAAGAGACCGCGGCCGTAGGGGCAGGCGGCCGTGGAATTCCGGGCCGTCTGTCAGAAGATAGAGGCGAGACAACATCCTTGTGACGGAGAATGGTACACTAGAGCCGGAGGAAGGAAGGAGAAAACCAAGAGTTTCTGGCCTTGTATGCAGAGGTGATTGATTTGATTCGTCAATTCAATAAAACCCTTTCGGAGAGAAGACAGAAACACCGGCCAGTATGCTTCCGCCTGGAATTGACATGGCATTTGGACTAAAGAGGGATGCCAAGGTGTCGTATGAATTGCCTTGTTCGAGTCATGCGGAATCGGTCTGCAACACGTAAACGCAAAGATTGCAGGGAGGGATAATTCTTTAAGATCTAATAGATCATTTAAATTTATTCCCCCTCCAATAATAAAGCAAAGGAAATAAATTATTAACGACACCGAAGGGGTACCCTTTTGCTGTCTAAGACAACAAATGAACCCTAATGTTGTAAGGTTAAGGCCTGGATTAACCTTGGATCAGGTTAAAATGGAGAGGTGCCCTTACGATGACGTACCAAGAGGCTGCTACGTTAGAAGCAACAGCTTCTGTCTTTCAGGCTGCTTCTTGGTTAGACCTTTGGTCAACAGCAGTGGCGAAGATTGCATCCTCGGAAGCAACAAGAAAAGTAGTGGATGAACCATTGTTCATTAGATTACTACAGTCAGGTTCCAAGGCGATTGCGTACCTGACAAACGTAAGTGCCAATGTTTGGGCAAATATCCTGCTAATTGAGGAGAGATGCAGCGTTGGCTAGACTAAGCCGCAATGTGGATTTGGATTCCCTGTTAGCAATGAGGAATGGGGATATCTTGGAATCGCAACTGCTGTTGCCAGAGGTCATACTGGAAGAGGCGATAGATAGAAGAAGGATGGACACTAACGATAGGTTGGTGCAACAGGCAGTTAGGAAAACGTCTAACAGCCAAACTACTCCTTTGGAGGGAAGACAACAGTAGATGTCTCGAAAGAAGACAGTGAGACATAGCATCCCTAATAGAGTCACAAAAACCCTCTTCCCCAAAGAGGCTAACTATTGGCCCTTTCACAATAGAAACAAACAGAGGAAGGGGCAATAGGGGAAGAGGGAGAGGCTCAAGAAGATAGGATGGGCGCCTCCCATCACTCGGCCACACCAGTGGGGGGTTGCCTGGCAAATCACTGGAAGGTGTGGCAGGAACTAGGGGCAGAGCAGTGGGTGGTGGATGTTCTCAGGATCGGGTATTTGATCCCGTTCGAGGTAACCCCGCCCCTGACAGATCAACCATTACCCCACGTCACTTATGCCCACAAATCACAGAAGGCCAGTATTCTTCAGGACGAAGTGAAGAAGATGATGGAAAAAGGAGCTGTGCAACAAGTATGCAGTCCGGCAAAAGGCTTCTACAGCAGGATTTTCCTGGTACCCAAAGCCAACGGGGAGTGGAGAACAGTAATAGACCTGTCAACGCTGAATCTGTTTATAAGGAAAACCAGTTTCAAGATGGAAACTCCGAAAACGGTTCTACAAGCAGTCAGAATCGGAGACTTTATGCTGACAGTCGATCTAAAGGACGCATACTTTCAGATAACCTAGTTCCATCAGTCTTCAAGGAAATTTCTCCGCTTCAGTCTTGCAGGGAAAGCTTTCGAATTCAAGGTCCTGTGCTTCGGATTGACAACGTCTCAAGTTTTTACAAGAGTGTTTCACCCTCGTGTCGGCGTGGGCGCATGCTCAGGGGATCAGGCTAATAAGATATCTGGACGATTGGCTGGTGATAGCAAAGTCCAGGGAGAAATTACTCAGGGACAGGGCGCCCTCCTGCAGCTTTGTCACAGCCTAGGTATTGTGGTAAATCAGGAGAAGTCGCAGTTGGATCCAAGTCAACGTTGGAATATCTGGGAATGGTGATAGACACAACACAAGCCAAAGTATTCCCAACAGACCAAAGATAGAGAAATGCAAACAAGTGGTGAATGCTTTCTGTGAAAACAGACACAGCCAGCAAGACAGTGGCAGGTGGTGCTGGGAATCCTAACCTCCCTGGAGAAGCTAGTACCACAAGTAAGGCTACACCTTCGGTCCCTACAATGGAGGATGAAGGAGTTTTGGTCACCAACAGTAGATCACCCGTACGAGCAAATTCCCTTGTCGGCAGAAGTGAGGAAAGACTTGCTGTGGTGGGTGAACGACGACAATCTGACCAGTGGGTGTCCCCCTTCAACAATCCTCCCCAGACCTCTTGCTGTTCTCGGATGCGTCACTAGAAGGCTGGGGAGCCCATATGGAGGAGTTGATGGTGTCAGCAAAATGGAGTTGCAAGGACAGAGAACTCCATATAAACGTGCTGGAGTTGAGCCAGCTTTCTAGCTCTACAGGAATTCAGGGAGAGAGTAAAGGGACACTCAGTGGTATTGATGTCGACAACACCACAGTAGTAGCTTATATAAACAACCAAGGAGGCCTAGTTTCTCGGCAGTTACATGTGATGACAGTTCAACTTCACCAGTGGGCTATAGAGAACCTGGTAGACATCAAGGCCAGGTATATTCCGGGAAAAAGAAACATAAGTGGCCGACAAGTTGAGCCGCAGGGATCAGATTCTGGGAACAGAGTGGTCCCGGCACTAACAGGTACAACAAAAAGTTGGAAGTGTATTGTTCAGTAGTCCCAGACGCAGAGGCAGTAGCAGAAGATGCGCTACAACACCCCTGGGACAATCTGGACGTGTACGCATTTTCCTCCATTTTGTCTAATCCGTCAGGTTCTGAACAGGGTAATGCGGTCTCAGAACCTCAAGATGACCCTGGTAGCCCCGTTATGGCCGAAAGCAGAGTGGTTTCCAGACCTACTGGAACTCCTAGTAGGTGTGCCAAGAGAGTTTACCTCCAGGAGCAACCTACTGTGTCAGCCGCACGTGGAGAGGTACCACCAGTCGGTGAAGTCCCTATCGCTTCACAGGTGGAGACTGTCAAGTATCTCCTCCGAGCGCGAGGGTTTTTCGCAGAAAGCAGCAACTCAGATGGCAGGTAATATCAGAAAATCATCTGCGACAGTATACCAAAGAAAGTGGTCAGCATACTGTGATTGGTGTCGTAGAGGAACTTGTCTCCACTCGGTACCACTATTCAGCAGTTAGCAGACTTTCTGATATATCTCAGAACAGAAAAACATATGTCTGTATCTGCAGTGAAGGGGTACAGGGCGGCTCTAGCCTCAGTCTTACGAATGAAAGGAGTGGACATATCGTCTTCATGGGAGTTGGCCATGCTGATGAGGAGCTTTGAACAGTCATGCCCACCAAGGAGCTAAAAGCCCCAGATTGGGATCTGACCAAGGTACTGAGTAGTCTGACAAAACCCCCAAAACCCCCCTACGAACCACTAAGGCAGTCCACGGATAGGAGCCTAACCCTGAAGACAGTCCTCTTATTGGCCTGGCTTCAACAAAACCAAAAAGGGTGGGGGAGCTACATTGCCTCTCATATCTCATAAAGCACTCGAGAGGTTGGAGATCAATGGTATTTGAGTTTGTCCCAGAATTCGTTGCCAAGACCCAAAATCCAACAATAGTAGACGGCAGATTCAACTCCTTTACCATACCTTCCTTGGCAGACTTTGTAGACAACGACAAAGCTGAGATGCTCCTGTGCCCCGTCAGGGCAACTAAGGGTAGTACTTAAAGAGAACAAGGCACCTCAGGCCGGGGTGGTGCCGGAGGTTGTTCGTAAGTACAGACGACACAAGAAGGAAGTGTCCAGGAATACAATATCGTTTTTGGCTAAGGGAGACGATCAGAGATGCTTATACGGCAGAAGACAGAGGGTCAGATAGCCAGGTGGGAGCTAGAAGCTCATGACATCAGGGGCGTGAGTGCTTCCCTGGCCATTTAAGAAGAACATGTCTGTGGATAGAATTCTGAAGCTGGTGTGTGGAAACGCCAAACAACTTTCATCTCATTTTATTTGAAAGATGTTGCCATGAGATCCTTGGACACCTTTTCCTTGGGTCCAGTGGTGGCGGCCCAACAAGTGATATAGTTCATCCAGTGCCCCTGCTGGTCAGTTTGCGTCTAGTCACAAGATGAAGGTATGAAAGTACAATGAATGGGATGACTGGTCTTTTTTCTTTACTACTTTCTTCCTACTCCTTTAAACTACGGGCAATATGAGGAGAGTACCGTCATGTGCTGGAACGGACTAGATGCAGGTGAGGTGGTCAGCCATACTGTGAAGCTATCTTAGGTGATGATATACTTTTCAGTAGCAACACACCCCTCTGGATAATAGGGAAAAGAGGGGTGAAGGTGGATCCAGTTGCAAGGGACAAGAGTAAACAGTAGAATGGTATCTACACCCAGTGGGGGAAAACCAATAGATCCGCTTTATATCTTTGGTCCTAGGTTCATTGTCCATTCTCTTAGAATTTCCCTATATATTCGGAAATGGATAAGGTGGCAAACTCCCAGTCAGTTGTAGAGACTTACCTCCCTCTAATAGTAAGTCTATCCTAATGTTAAGACCGAAGGTTTGTTCGTATATGAACAAATACCAAATTTGTAACTAATTTGTATTTTTCATAACTAACAAACCTGAGGTCTTAACAGTTAAAGGCCCACCTCGAACCACCCCTCTAGCAGTCTAAACTGGGTTAGAAATATAACTGGTGGGTCACAGGTAGCCGTGGGCATTCTGGGTATACATGCCCCGTGACCTGGTATAGATGCCATTAGTCCTGGATCTCACAAGTGTAATTTTAATTTCTAACGGTTTCCAGCTTGGCGCTAGTAAATCCTAATGTTAAGACCTCAGGTTTGTTAGTTATGAAAAATACAAATTAGTTACAAATTTGGTATTTTTGTACATGAACTTTCCTGTCAGATATGTACTTAGCTTACGTCTGTGACGTCACGACAGAATTCAAAACTCGCAGCAAACGCGACAGGTAGGTCAGGTGATCTAACACCTTCCCCACCCGCCCTGGGTGGCGGGTGTAAGAACCAATGCCCCCTTTCTTGTCAGATTTTTTCTGTCGCCGGTGTCGACTACACCTGTTGTTGGTACCTCTTGACAGTTGGATTCTTTTCTTTTTTGCCGTGGATTGTTTCAACGGACTTTTGGTGAAGTACCTGATCTTTTGGCCTGGCATTCACGATTTGTTGACCGTTATTTGATTATTCTTTGGATTTTTCTTTGGATACATGATGTCTGATGTTGATACTAAGAAAACTGCTATGTTCAGAGTTTGTTCTATGAGTGAGTGTAAGGTGAGGCTACCAAAAGCTGCGGTAGACCCTCACACAGTATGTATGAAGTGTAGAGGGAATGACTGCGCCTTTATTAACCCTTGTATTGAATCTGAAAAGCTGAATGAGGATGAATGGAAGTCTTTGTCTTCCTACTTGAGGAAGCTTGAAAAGGATAAAGTTAGGACAAGGATCAGGCGTCTCGTAGGCGATCTTCGCCCTACAGACGCTCTTCTCGAGACAGGATCTCTCCCCTTGACAGGCGCCAAGAGCCTAGTAGGCGCTACTCACCTCGTAGCCGCTCCTCGTTTCGCCCCCACTCTCCTGTTGACAAGCGCCCTAAATCGGACAGGCGCTGGTTCTCTTAGCAGACGCTCTTCTCCAGTAAGCCGCTCTTCACTTGGCAGGCGCCAAGAGCCTGTTAGGCGCTTTTCTCCTAGCAGGCGCTCTTCACCTGAGTATCGCTCTCCTCGAGTCAGGCGCCGGGAGCCTGGCAGATCTGGCAGACGCTTCTCCCCTAGTAGTCGCTCGTCGCCAGAGAGCCTCTCTCCTCGGGTCAGGCGCCAAGAGCCTGGTAGCCGCTTCTCTCATGGCAGGCGCTTTTCACCAGGAAGCCGCTCTCCTTTGGACAGGCGCCAAGACCCTGATAGAAGTTTTTCTTCAAACAGGCGCTCTGCTCCTGAGAGCCGCCTTGCGTCCGTTAGGCACCAAGAAACTGGAAAACGCCCTCCTCAGGACAAGAAGGATTTTTCGAGCAGGCACGGTCCAGAAGTTTTGTCTCCCCAGTCAGATGTCAGACTTCTTCAAGAGACTTCTCCAAGGATAGTCGCGCTTCTAAGGATCATGATGGTTCTTCAGCCGAGGAAGAACAGGATCCCTCGGAAGAAGAAGTACCCAAAGACTCCTCTGTTTCCTCGTATAAGAGACCATGTGGGGGATGAACGAGCTTGACCACCTGCTGAAGGGAATGTTCCGAGTCCTGGAAGTTTTAACTTCCAATAAACTTCCTTTATTGGTCTTTAGGAGTTTCTGGCCAAGAAGACTCAGACCCCAGATTCCCTTTCTCCTGAGGATCTTAACAGCGTCCTCACTTGCATGGATAAAGCAGTGAGAGATGGCTCGAGTGGAGTCTCTTCCCTTTTTGGAGCTGGAGTGATAAAGAAGAGGTCAGTATACTGTTCGTTTCTGATGAAGGCAGTTTCTCTTGCACAAAGAGCCTCCCTTCTTTATGCTCAACTCTCACCTCTTCTCTTTCCTAAGAAGATCATACAGGATGTCTCGAGTGCCCTCTCAGCCAAGGCTACTCAGGACATGTTAGCCCAGTCCGCCAGGAAGCCTCGTTCTGTTTTCCAACCCAAAGACCAAGAAGAGGGTTACTCCACTGAGGCAGGAGCCCGCCCTTTCGAGGAGGCCCCTCTGCCAGAGTTTCTTCAGTTAGAGGAACTAGACCTTTTAAGAGAGGTAAAAACCTTCTCTAGGTCAGTCAGAGGGAAGAAATAGCGCTCAAGGACTCCAGACATCAGTGGGTGCCAGACTACTGAAATTTGACCGCGTCTGGGCCCACAAAGAAAGGGGCAGACAATTGGTCCCTCTCAATTGTCAGCAAAGGTTACCTCATTCCCTTCTCATCAAGGCCACCATTGACGACGACTCCGAGGGAGTTGGTGGCTGGGGTACAAGGACCCCATCATGAATCAAGCCCTTTCTCTAGCAGTAGATCTGATGCTAGAGAAGGAAGCTATAGAACTAGTGAAAGAGCCCCGCTCTGCGGGTTTTTACAACAGACTGTTCCTAGTTCTGAAGAACTCAGGAGGATGGAGACCGGTTTTGGATGTAAGCGCCCTGAACGTCTTTGTGGAAAAGAGGAAGTTCGCCATGGAGACGACTTCCTCAGTGTTGGCGGCTCTTCGTCCAGGGGACTGGATGGTGTCACTAGATCTTCAGGACGCTTACTTTCATGTGCCGATCCATCCTTCTTCACGGAAGTTTCTGAGATTCATGATGGGGGAGGAAAGATCTTCCCAATTCTAGGCCTAGTGCTTCGGCCTGTCGACTGCACCCCAAGTGTTCACGGGTTAATGAAAAACGTGGCGCAGTGGCTGCATTTGGGAGGGGGAGTGAAGGGTGTCACTCTACCTCGACGACTGGCTAATCAGAGCAGAATCACAAGAAGATGTCTGGAGGACCTACAAAAGACCCTTACATTGGCATTAAGTTCTCTGGGGCTTCTGGTGAACTTCCAGAAGTCTCAATTAATCCCCAGTCAAGAGCGGATCTATCTGGGGATTCGGATAGTTTCTCTGGCTTTTCGGGCTTTTTCCGTCGCCAGAGAGGATAGCTCGTTGCTACGAGAAACTACGACCTTCCTAGAGAAAGATGCATGCACAGCGAGGGAGTGGATGGAGTCTGCTGGGGACACACTCCTCGCTGGAGCAATTCGTTTCTCTAGGAAGGTTGCATCTCAGGCCTCTACAGTTCTTCCTTTACAGAACTGGAGGCGTCTCTCCCTAGATCTGAGTTCTCCTTCAAGATCTCAAGGGGAATCAAGAGGGACCTTCGGTAGTGGGCGGACCCACTCCGATTTGTGGAAGGAATGTCTCTGCACATGCCGAACCTCAACCATGTGTTGTTTTCCGACGCGTCGGAAGTCGAGGTAGGGGAGCGACGCTCAGGACAAGAGAAGTGGTCAGGGCACCCTGAAGGGGGAACAGGTGTCCTGGCACATCAACAAGAAAGAGTTGATGGCAGTTTGGATGGCATTAAAAGCCTTCGAGCCCCACGTCCGAAATGCTATAGTTCAGGTCAACTCGGACAACACCACAGCCTTGGCGTACATAAAAAAAACACGGGGGGGGGAACGCACTCCTTCTCCCTGTAGAAACAGCAAGGGACCTTCTGCTGTGGTCTCAAGCAAGGAAGATCAGTCTCCTACCAGATTCGTACAGGGAGAAAGGAACGTCAGGGCCGACCTCTTGAGCAGGAAGAATCAACTCCTGCCTTCAGAGTGGACCCTCCACCGGAGGTATGCCAAGACCTGTGGAGAAGATGGGGCAGACCTCACATCGACCTCTTTGCAACAGCAAGGAACGCAAGGATAGAACTTTACTGTTCCCCGATCTCAGACCCAGGGGCAGTGACAGTGGATGCGTTTCTCCTAGACTGGACAGGACTAGATGTCTACGCCTTTCCCCCCTTCAAGGTTCTAGGACAAACCCTCAAGAAATTTGCGATCTCAAGATGACAAGAATGACGCTGGTAGCTGCCGTTCTGGCCCGCCCAAGATTGGTTCACAGAGGTACTGGAATGGTTGGTGGATTTTCCAAGAGCACTTCCACAAAGAGTAGATTTGCTCAGACAACCCCACTTCGACAGGTATCACAAAAGGCCCTCCCCCGCTCTCAATCTGACTGGCTTTTGACTGTCAAAAGTCTTGTCAGAGCGAAGGGGTTTTCGACAAAGGCTGCTAAGGCTATCGCCTCAGCTAGAAGGCCTTCGACCCTTAAAGTCTACCAGTCGAAGTTTTTTCCTCTTCCAGTACCTCTGTGACTTAGATCGCAGACTTCCTCGTTTTCCTCAGAGAAAAATGCGGTTTGGCAGTCCCTCTACCATCAAGGCTATCGGACCATGCTGGCTGCAGTGTTCTGACATAGGAACTTAGATCTTTCGGATAACAAAGATCTGCATGATCTATTAAGATCTTTTGAAACTTCCAAGAAAGCTTCAACCGAAGTTCCAAGTTGGAATCTGGATGTGGTTCTTCGTTTCCTGAGGTCCTCGAGGTTCGAGCCACCCCAGTTAGCCTCCTTCAAAGATCTTACGAGGAAGGCTTTGTTTCTCATGGCTTTGGCATCTGCTAAAAGGGTTAGTGAGCTTCATGCCCTAGAAGGAAGGGTAGGTTTAAAAGGAGATCCGTGATTTGTTCCTTCTTCCTTCGTTTTTAGCAAAGAATGAGAATCCCTCAATCCTTGCCAAGGAGCTTTGAGGTTCGTGGATTATCTGCCCTGGTAGGGGAAGAACCCGAAAGGACTCTTTGCCCTGTTAGGAGTTTAAAATACTACCTTCAGAAGAAGAAGACCCTTAAGGGCATTGAGGACAGACTATGGTGCTCTGTAAAGGACCCCAGTAGACCATTGTCTAAAAATGCGCTGTCTTTCTTCATTAGAAGTCTAGTGAAAGAAGCACATAGATCTTGTAATGAAGAACATTCAAGCTCCTGAAAAGTCAAGGCTCACGAGGTGAGAGCCATTGCCACTTCCTTGGCCTTCAATAAGAATATGTCTTCAGAATTTGATGAAAACTACATCTGGAGATGCAATTCAGTATTCGCCACCACCACACCTTAAAGACGTCAGGATTAACGTATGACGAGTGCTTCGCATTAGGCCCGTACGTATCGGCGGATTCGGTGCTGGGGCAGGGAGCTGGAACATATCCTTTGTAGTTTTTCCCTTGTTTTTGGTATTGGGTTTATATGGTTGTATGAAAAAATGATGCAGGTAGGCATCTTTTTTCAGTTCGTAGTGCTAATACGTTAGTTTGGTTAGGTGATCGGATTTGGTTTGAAGCTCCCTGCAATGGTAGTGGACAGGTTCTGTCATATAAGAGGGCGAACCCCGTTGACATGATCCGACTTGGATTCTACTAAGTAAGCGGATATCAATCCCGTTTAGTAGAGCCAAAGAGTCTTTTCAGCTGTAGGTCACGCCCTCGCTGTAGCTCTTATGGCTATGCAGACTAATAGACAGTACCTATGAAGTCTTCAGCCTAAACAGGTAAGAACCCAAGGTTTTTTTATACCCTACAACAGGTGTTGTTTTACCTTTTCTTTGTTAATTTCTGTCTCTTACCCTCCACCAAGGGTGTCAATCAGCTAAGTATATATCTGACAGGAAAGTTCATGTACAAAAAATGATATTGTTATTTTACAATAAAGTTTTGTACATACTTACCTGGCAGATATATACGATTGATGGCCCGCCCAGCCTCCCCTCAGGAGACAGGTGGAAGAGAAAAATCTGACAAGAAAGGGGCATTGGTTCTTACACCCGCCACCCAGCGGCGGGTAAGGTAGATCACCTGACCTACCTGTCGCGTTTGCCGCGAGTTTTGAATTCTGTCGTGACGTCAGAGACGTAAGCTAAGTATATATCTGCCAGGTAGTATGTACAAAACTTTATTGTAAAAAAATAACAATATCATATTACGCATTTCATTTCATATAGTACTGTTTTGTATTTTATATATAAAGACATTGTTCCAGTTTTTCAGTTTACTGAAGCTTTCAGAAAAAATTTCTCATATGTGATGGAAATATCCTCTTGTTTTAATGGTATGTTTATGTTTGTGACAGTATCATATCATCTTAGCAGGCTATGTCATTATCAAAATACATTTGAGTATATACTGTGAAATGAAATTCATATTCCTTACTTAATGTAATTAGTATCCAGTAAATTCACATTCATTTCAACATCTAACTAGAGTTGTGCTAATGTCTTCACTTTCATATGAATCAATGTACAATCAAAATTTTTGGCAGGTTTTTTATTGATGATGATGGATAGCCTGTTCATCTATATGCATGATATTTTTGGTGGGGGCTTTATAATGAAAGTTAATTTTCTAGGATATGTACTTTATTGACCACCTTTCCATGCAAATGCTTTTTTCTTTTCTTCAAGAATGCATTTTCAACTTATAGTGCTGTATTTCAAAGTAAATAATAAACGGCATGACACAGTGATACTATGAATTATATTTCACCGTGTAGAAACTACAGTATAATAAAAAAATGTTTTCATACAATCAACTTACCTGTCAGATATATACATAGCTAAGACTCTGTCGTCCCCGACAGAAATTCAAATTTCGCGCCACTAGCTACAGGTAGGTCAGGTGATCTACCGGCCTGCCCTGGGCAGGCAGGACTAGGACCATCCCCGTTTTCTATCATATTTTCTCTGTCGCCGGTGGTATCAACATTGTTGCTATTACCTCCTGACTTAGATTCTTATTTCATCCTTTGATCATCGTTTATCGGCTTTTTGGTGACGTATCTGGATCGTGTTTTGGCATTCGCTACTGTGGACTGTTTTTTGGAATTGCTTTTTTGGATTTTTCTCAGTATGTCTGATTCAAATGTGAGTGTGAGAATGTGTGTGAATGTAGGCTGCAGGGTGAGGATACCGAAAGCTTCGGTTGATCCTCACACTGTATGTCGTAAATGTAGGGGTTTCAGTGTTCTGCTACTAATACTTGTCATGAATGCGAGGGATTAAATGCAGAAGAGTGGAAGACTTTAACTTCTTATTTGAAGAAGTTAGAGAGGGATAGGGTTAGACGTCTGAAAGGTGGTGAGTTCAAGGCCTATTGAGCCTTTTATTGATACTTTTTCTAATCCTAATGATTTAGATTCTCCCTATGTGTCTAATTCACAAAGTGTACTTTCGGAATCGGCCTCGAAATCGCCGATCTGAAAGCTACTATTCGAGACATGAAGTCCAAATGGCGACTTACAAGGTAAGGCTAGTGAAAGTGAGCATTAACAGTGAAGTGAGTTTCTCCCAGTGTTGTTGGGGAGGGGGCGTTTGAATCGTCCCTCGCGACGCTCCCAGGCCTAGACCTCTTCCAAGCTCCCATGCCCAGAGGAGAAGGAAAGTCGAAAGCCTTAAGGAGGTCGTGGGGAATCCCCAACGGTCAGACGTCCCCTTCAGCAGCTCTGTTCGTGGCAGACTGCTCCAAGGGCGCTTTAGAAAAAGCGTCCTTCGTGAGTGTTTCCTCATATCCTCCCTCTCCCTCACCTAAACGAGGGTGGAAGGAGTCGGATTTATCGAGGCCTCTGAACGGCATTTGAAAGAACCCGAAATTGATTCGAGCCCAGAGCTTTTCTCAGATGACGCTCCCTCTTCTATTAAGAAGGAGACGGTGGGCGTCACAGCGTCACCCGCCGAGGACGCAGAAGAACCCTTTCCTACTTCTCCCCCCGATTGATGACGAAAGGCGTCATGCAGGTTTGACGTGGGAGAAGCTTCATGGAAGATTATCATGGCAGTACAAGAACAACTGGCCTCTTTGGTGGGAGTGTTAGCGCCTCGTAGAAGGACGTTGCGCTTCCAATCAAGAAGTCTCGTCCTCTCTCCCCTGCTAAGCGAGAGGCGTCATGCAAAACGTGAAGCTTCTAAACATATCGCAGAAGCTTCGGGTTCGAGAGCGAGATCGGGAGCTTACGGAAGACACGTAACGCCAGAGAGACGTGAGACGTCTTTTAGGCATGAAGCGCTTTGAAAAGCTGATTGTAGACGCGAGGCTCCAACCAATTATTACTTGGCGCCATTATGACGCCTTTTGAGAGCGAGCGCTTTCCAGTCGCAGGCGTCATCCGGACGTCAGCAGCCACGTAAGCGGGAGGCGTCAGCCAGGACGCTTGGCGGACGAGAAGCGTCATCCATTTATGGAGAGAAGCCTGAGCTTTTGGCGCCTTCCAGGGCTATTAAAGCGGGGAAGAGGTAAGAATATCATTCCCTTAGCCCCTCTCCTATTAGGAGTTTGTCTCCTCCAGAGGAAGGACGTACGGAGTTGGGAGCGGAGACTCAATTAGATCCCGAGTTAGAAGTAGACTCGGAGGAAGAATATCAAGGAAGAGAAGGACTGTCGAACTATAAAGTTTTGACTGCCTTGCTTCTAGAGGAGTATGGAGACGACTTGACTCCTGCGCTCCTCCTCCCTTCTCCGCGCTCTCTTTTTCGAGTGCTAAGACGAAGAAGTCTTCGTCTTTTCTCAGAATGAAGCCCGCCATTTCAATGAGAGGGCTCTTCAGTCCTTAGACTCTTGGATGAAGTCTAAGAAGGAGTTAGTCAGAACGGTCTTCTGCATGCCTCCAGCGAGACTAGCTGGTAAAAGAGGCATTTGGTATCAGACGGGAGAGAATATGGGTATTGCTCTTCCGTCTACGTCAGAAGCGACTTTTCGACCTTAGTTGACGCTTCACGTAGACAAGGTCTGAACTCGGCACGTATTACTTGGTTGGGCATTTCTGAACTGGACCATCTCCTCAAGGACTCTTTCATGTATTGGAAGTTTTCAACTTCTTAGATTGGTCCCTTGGGGTGATGTCCAAGAAAGCTCATGATTCTGAAGGAATCGACCAGAAGTCCTTTTGTGCATATTGTCTTGTATAGACAAAGCGGTTCAGGATGGCTCGTTTGAGATCTCCTCTTTGTTTGGAGCAGGTCTTCTAAAAAAGAGGACGGTTATATAGTGCCTTTTTAACCAAGGCAGTCCTCCCACGCTCAGAGGGCAGCGCTGCTGTATTCGCCTTTGTCTGACTTTTTGTTCCCTTCTCAGTTGGTGAAGGACATTTCTCGTTCATTAACTGAGAAGGCGACTCAGGACCTTCTGACGCAGTCAGCAAGGAAGAAGAAGGCCTGCTTCTACACCTGACAAGAAAGGACCGATACATCGGTTCAGCCCTTTCGAGGTGGCCCTACCTCCAGACCTCCCGCAAGAAGGAAGGCTCCTGAGAAGAGTAGGTGGTCTGCCTTTACGTAGGAACCGAAGGTTTTATTTATACCTACAACATATGTTGTTTACCTGTCTATTCCATATAGTAGCTGTCTCTTACCCTCCACGAAGGGTGCCAATCAGCTATGTATATATCTGACAGGTAAGTTGATTGTATGAAAATGATATTGTTATGTTACAATAAAGTTTCATACATACTTACCTGGCAGATATATACAAATTAAAGGCCCACCCAGCCTCCCGAGGAGACAGGTGGAAGAGAGAAAATATGATAGAAAACGGGGATGGTTCCTAGTCGGCAGGCCGGTAGATCACCTGACCTACCTGTAGCGAGTGGCGCGAAATTTGAATTTCTGTCGGGGACGACGGAGTCTTAGCTATGTATATATCTGCCAGGTAAGTATGTATGAAACTTTATTGTAACAATAACAATATCATATTCATAAATACAAAAACTGCACTACAAGGCGAATCCAGAAGTGGCACTATAAAATAACGCTTCTATTGTATGATCCTGACAGACTCTCACTTGAGCTTAGTATTGCCTTTTCAGTGGAAACATTATGTATCAAGTGCTAGTTTATTGTGTACAAAAGTATAAAGTACTATTGTGTTACAGTGCAGTACATGCCAGTGAAAATCAGATATAAAACCTTTGAGTGATGTGTTGTGGACATTTTTAGATGCATGGAAAAACTGTAAAAGTAATATTTATGTGTACAAAAAGTTAATTTTGTTTTCGAAACATGTATTTCTTAGGTCAGAAGACTCCAAGTTCCCAAGGTAAATTGTTGTTACCAGATATGATGCCTCATTCTTCGAAAATGTCTCCTATGAAGAACAAGTCTTCAAGACATCCAGGTTTGCAATTTTTCCCTTTGTTTTTAAAAATTACATTACATCTGAAATGTTACGCAGAATCAGAGGTACGTGTATTTATTTCTGGTGATAGAAATTCATTTCTTGATATAATGTAGTTCGGATCCCACAATAAGCTTGTTGGTCCTGTTGCTAGGTGACCAGTTGGTTCCTTCCCATGCAAAAATATCTAATCCCTTCGGGCCAGCCCTAGGAATAAAGATGTTAATCAGCTCAGTGGTCTAGTAAACTAAGATATACTTAACATCTGAAATGTTTTAGAAATACAAAGGTGGTAAATAGATGGAATAAATCTAGGAAATTCACGCAGAAACCTTTTCTTCATATTGTAATGATAAGCACCATCCCAAGAAGAGCCTAATAAGTCTGGATAAACTAATCATTTATAATAAAAAGTAATGATAAATGGTTTAGAATCTGTTCAAAGAAGAGATTTGCTCATTTTCTGTTCTAATGTATAAATGTCTTTTATTTCACAGGTAATTATGCCACTGCTCCAACGCCATGCTTGAGGCCTTGAATACACCTTCCTCTTCATATTCATCTCATAATACTTACAGTAGCAGGAAACAACTTTGGATGTTTTCCCCGCAACAACTCTGCAAGTAGTAATGACAGTAGTGACTTGAGATATGGAAGGTCTCTAAGAGAGATAACATCATCGCAGAGCTCAGAGTCTGGTTAGTAGAAATATTTATACAATGATTTCCTAAAAGTAATAATGACTGTCTTACAGCTTTTCATTCTGCCTTTATTGTGGCTTGCAACGCATCATGGATCATAGAAGAGTGAAATCAATCTGTTTCTGTTTGTTTCCCATTGTCATTGTTTTTAGAGTTTTGTGCTGGTCTTTGTCTTTTGGTCCTAGAGGAATCTTTTGTCTTTTTTTTTCTTTCTTTTTTAGACTTCTGCCACAGATTGGGCATGAGACTGTAACCTTAATTTCTGCTTATAACTTTTGCTTCTCATATAAATGTGTTATGAGAAAATTTTGAGATAAATGTTGATGTCTAATGTGGTTCAACAGTTTATCACTGTTGTTAGTTATAGGAATTGTTGTATAAAGTGAGGTCCCTGGGAGCAGTTTTATGCGAATCGGGAATAGTCCTGGAGAATGTTCGCAAAGGTGGAAGAGCAGAATGAAAAAATTAAATAGAGTAGCAAAACTAGATATAAACAAACGCTTAATGGTAACAGAAAATAAGAAAAAAAGAAGAGTCGGGGGGAAGTTGCCATGTAAAGTGCTGTGAGAGTTGTCATGGGGTGAATGCAACATAGTCTGTGAAATATAATGGATGTTACTGTAGATATTCAGAATTGCAAAATGTAAATGGGTTGTGCATCCTTCATTCGTGTGCTTATTGTAACACTTATTGTAATTGGTTTAGCTGACAAGTTAAAAAAAGATTCATTAAGTGAAATGCAATTCAGTGTGTATATTTGATACTTTAAATGGAGACGTCTCAGTTAAGTGACAGGAATTAATAAACAAATGTCTGATAGGTTTCTAACCATAACTTGGTAGTCAAATAAGTTTATGTCAAGGGTGCTGTTTATATGTATAGTTCTATTCTAAACCATTTGGTAACTTAGACGTTTAGTCCACTTTCCACCCCCAGATGGCTCTAAAGGTGGACATTTTTGAAATTTGATGTTCTTTTGCTACTCCCGGTGAAATCTCCAGGTAGCCAGTGGGTGTTTAGCTATCTTGGATCTGCATTGCTTGGGATTCAACTACAGCATTTTGTTGAGAATGCTCTTTTGTATTAGGTTTTAAACTAAGTGAAAATTCTTCTTTTGATTTCTGGGCTCATTGTTCCAAAGGGATAAATGAGTACAATGTGCAGTCATTAACATTTGGAATTAGTATAAACTCTCGTATGTCTTTTTGCAGAAGCTGAAGACCTGTTACACGCAACTAAGATCAAGAAAAAGCCCATGCAGCAACATCAGGGAAAAGGAGAATGTCATGGACTTGGAAAATGAAAATCCTCATAAATCAGAAAGACTCAAATCAGATTGTGTAGTCCCAAAAAATGGAGAGCATAAGAAAATGTCCAAGACATTTAAACTAGATTGCAGTGATACTGAAATTGAAACCAAGAGTAGGAAATGTCCATCAGACGATGAAACAGACATAGATGAAGAGGATCTTGACTTCGGAGTGGAGGAGAACTCTAAGAAAAGCAGGGATGTACCCAGAAGAGAAGTAAGGGATGAAGAGAGATCCCAAGATATCAGGACGATACTAGAAGAGAATTTTGAAATGGAAGACAAGAAGTCAAACGAAAATGGCCTGTCTGTGGATGACAATAATGTTTCTTTGATATTCTGTGCTTTTAAATGGTGAAGACTTCAGTGCTGTAAGTATTAATTGTACATTAATTTCATGGATGTAGATTATACCAAATACCTTCAGCTACAATGCATTTTACATTTTTGGATGTTGATATTTACTTTTGTTTTATTGTTGGAAGCTTTCTTAATGGACAATGCTCTCAGTGTATTGAATTAATTACTAAAAACTGCACAGTAAAGATCAGAATTGATTGTCAAGTCAGTTTCATATTTTTCTATTTGTGATTTTATTTTCAGTTTTTCCTTTTTCAGGCTCTTATTTTACATGCTTGTTTTGTGTATCTTTGCTAATCCCAGACAGCAGCTGATGCAGATACGTTATAGGACGTGCATGTTGATCCCTTCAGGTCCATGTGGCTGTCCCCCTTGCTGTATCAGAGTCAAGCACAGAGGGTTCTACGGAGGGCAACATAGTTAAAAGTATTGATAAATAATTATTATTTTGGAAAATTACTTTGTTTAGTAGTATTTCCGTCACTTTTAATGTGGCCCAAGTATCAGCCTGTGAGAGAGGGAGCAGAGACACTGCCAGTCATTTAAAATAAGGGACCTGGAGAAATCGGTGGAGTTTGTTTTTATTTAGAGTACAGAGACACCCACCCTATTCCAAAACATTCAGATAAAAACAGACAGGTTTACCAATTAAAATCGTGTTCAGAGTGTTGCCCTTTTCCACCAGTGAGTTAAGATTTTGTGCGCCTATTCTTTACAAGCAATTCTTTGCAAGTATTTTCCAAAATAATAATTTTTGAAAATTAATACTTTTAACTATGTTGCCCTCCTTAGAACCCCTCTGATACAGCAAGGGGGACAGCCACATGACCTGAAGGATCAACATGCACGTTCTAACATATCTGCATCAGCTGCTGTCTGGGATTAGCAAAGATACGCAAAACAAGCATGTAAAATACAAGTCTGAAAATGAAAAACTAAAAATCA
Organism: Macrobrachium nipponense; assembly: GCF_015104395.2. Taxonomy (NCBI): domain Eukaryota; kingdom Metazoa; phylum Arthropoda; class Malacostraca; order Decapoda; family Palaemonidae; genus Macrobrachium; species Macrobrachium nipponense. The sequence goes on along the minus strand of NC_061103.1, from coordinate 34,514,571 downwards.
CAAATAGAAAAATATGAAACTGACTTGACCATCAATTCTGATCTTTACTGCGCAGTTTTTATAATCAATTCAATACTGAGAACATTGTCCATTAAGTAAGTTCCAACAATAAAACAAAGTACAGTGTATTGAGTTTTAGGATGAAAAAATCCTACATTACTGGTATTGATGTTTATACGTGCTTACAAATAGGGATAAAGAGTACAATAAGCAACTTCAAAAAATTCAGCATACAAACAGCCATAGGGAACGTAACTCGTTTGTAAGTAGGATGGTGTCTTTAGTGTATTTACTTCATTCTTTGATGAATACAGGCAGTTCCCAGTTATCAGCGGACTCAGTTAATGGCTATCCGGTTTTATGACGCTTATCTAGCGTTATAAAATTGGCGATTTATGGCACCATACGGCCAAGTTTCAGTTATCAGCGCGATAAGGTGCCAATAGTAGAGTTATGGTGCCATAAGATACCTAACAGAGGCACCGTGAACCGAAACGGGGGGCCGGGGCCAATAAAGTGCCCATAAAATTGCCGACTTTCGCTTAATGATGGTTTTCCGCTTGTCAGCACCTGGCCGGAAAACAAAACCCCTGCCGATAACAGGCAGTCCCCAGGTTACAACAGGTTCAGCTTACTACGTTCCAAGGTTAAGGCGCTTTTCAATCATATTTATCAGAACTTATTTCCAGGGTTACGACGCCTACAACGCTGATGTGGCACAAGAAATATGACACCAAAAATGCAAAAATAATCAATATTTGAAGGTCTTTTTTTGATGTAAAATGCAATAAGAATGCAGTTTACATAGTTTTCAATGCACCCAAAGCATTAAAAGTAAGGTTTTCTTAGGAGGATTTTTTATGATGTTCCGGCTTACAGCGATTTTCAGCTTACGATGCGTCTCATGAACGGAACCCCCGTCGTAACCCGGGGACTGCCTGTACTTAGGAATAGATCAGAGAAGAATGCAAGAGGTAAGGTGGTTACATTTACTATAGGTAAAAAGGAGCATTAATGTGGGTAATATTTCAAAGTAGCAGACTTAAGTAGCCGTACTTGTGCTAGTTAACTTTCACTGCCAAAAGCTCATTTACCATAACTACCAAGAACATTTAAACCAATATTTGTTTATCTGAAAAAATAACACTGCTGAAGTACAGCAGGAAAAACCTTATTAACTGAAAGTACATACGTCAAGCTAGTGATGAAGACACCTTAGTTACTGAGAAAACTTTGCATAGGAAATCACAGCATAAGGCATAAATATCTAGAAGAAAGATAAATTGAAACTAATGAATAACATTGAAATATAGCCCTATTTGAAAGCCTAAATAAGGCTGATAAAGAGCTGGTTGCACATGGAGGGGTCATTGTGCACTTATCACGTCAGCGTCCACTGCAGTGTTTCCTACCTTTCAATTTTTTTGCGTTCTTGTATAATGCTGTAAATTTTGCTCCATAATTTATTGTAACAGTTTCATGATAATTACTAATACATGATTTTTAAACTGAAAATTATAACCCTAGATATGTTGTTTCCATTGTTTTAACTTCTGACTTATACCACTGTATGCCCTTTAGTGATATTATTCTTTATGTTAATTATACGTAGTGTACTTATTGGCCAAATTGGTTTTAAAATTACCTATTTATGGAGTGTTATCTATTAGATTTACTGAGGAATGTGACTAACCTTTCTATTCCTCTAAAAACATTTTCAGGATATTAAAAGAAAAGTTAAAAAAGAAGACAACAGCTGAAAATTGAAAAGAAAACGTTTGAAACAGGAAGAACAAGATATGGTTATTGGCAGAATATCTGCAGAAGCAGTTGAATCAAAGTTCACACCAGGTAAGTTTGTCAGCTTACTTTTAAGATAACTCATAATTTGCAGTTGTGTTAGTATAGTATGCTGCACTAGCACAGATTGAACTATTTTAGACTTGTCCTTGATTACATGACAGTATTTCATTTATGTTAAATCATTATACTGTACTTCCATAAAACTATTTAGACATTTAACTACTGGCATTTGGGCAACAATTTGTTTACACGTAGCTTGTGTGATAATGGCATGATGTCTGATGTCTTTTGAGTTTCTGTTATATGTATGTTTGTCTATAGAGTATTCCTGAGTCGAGTCATCAGTATAGAGGAATATGTCCCCTAAATTGTGATTAACATGGATGAATAGTTTCCATCATATCCAGTGTATGTTCCAGAAGATAAATCTTACATGGAAACGTGAATGGAAATTATCAGCAATATAAATCTCTTAGAGTTTATTATTTTCATACAATGAACTTACCTGTCAGATATATAGTACATAGCTAAGACTCCGTCGTCCCCGACAGAAATTCAAATTTCGCGGCACACGCTGCAGGTAGGTCAGTGATCTACCGTCCTGCCTGGTGGGGTGGCAGGATTAGGAACCATTGCCGTTTTCTATTCATATTTTTTCTATCGCTTGGAATGTAACAACATTTGGCAGTTCCTCCTGACTTGATTTTTGGATTTCATCGCCATCGATCTTCTGGGCTGATCTTTTGCAGGAAGTACTGGATCTTTTGGTTTGGCATATGCATATTAATTTGTTTTAATAACTTTGGCTTCGAAAATTTCGAAGAATTGTTTATGTGTAACTACCGAACTTTTCAGTAGACACTCACATAGTTTGCAAGAAGGAAAATTTTAATATTTATTCATAATAACGTGTAGTAAATGTTAGAATTAATTGAGCTAACTTCCTTCTTGAGGAGTAGGAGTAGAAATAGTTACGCTTCCTTTAGAAGTTTTTATAG
>NC_061103.1:34471673-34511270 GCF_015104395.2 Macrobrachium nipponense | reverse complement strand
GTAACCTCCGTAAGGCTTTCGACATTCCTTCTCCTCTGGGCCTGTGAGCTTGGAAGAGGTCTAGGCCTGGGAGCGCGAGACAAGAGCCGATCAGACGCACCCTCTATTGCAATGGGGAACACTATAATCACTTCTTACCTTATAATAGCTCGTATCTTGAGCTACATTCCTTTATCTTCAAATTGCAAATGAATTTGTAGTTTCTGTGAAGTAAGAAGGTGATGAGGAAACTACACTACTAGTACTGTTAATATTCTAACTGCTCGTCAGAACGAGAGCTATTAAAGCTTCTAAAAAAAAACATATCTAGTTCTATGTATTTCTGACTTCCTCAAATAGGAAGTTTACCTTATTTTCCTCAATCAAATTCTAACATTTATTACACTTTATCAATGAATAAATATTTATATTTCCCTTTCTTGCAAACTATGTAATTGTCTACCGAAAACTTCGGTAGTTACACATCCTCTATTCTCGAAAAACTTCGAAGTTAATTCATTAAAAGTTATAAAAAGTTATTAAAAGCGTATGCCGAACCACCGATCCAGTACTTCCCTGTAAAAGTTGGCCCAGAAGATCGATGGCGATGAAACACAAAAATCAAATCAGGAGTGAAAGTAAAATGATATTGTTAGTATACAATAAGTTTTGTACATACTTACCTGGCAGATATATACTTAGCTTAGGTCTCTGACGTCACGACAGAAAATTCAAAACTCGCGGCACACGCTACAGGTAGGTCAGGTGATCTACCTTACCCGCCGCTGGGAGGCGGGTGTAAGAACCAGTCCCCCTTTCCTGTCAGGTTATTTTCTTCCACCTGTCTCCTGAGGGGAGGCTGGGCGGGCCATCAATCGTATATATCTGCCAGGTAAGTATGTACAAAACTTTATTGTATACTAACAATATCATTTTTTGTACATGAACTTCCCTGCCATATATATACTTAGCTGATTGACACCCTTGGTGGAGGGAAAGAGACACATACTTACTTAGAAAGTGGGGACAACACATGTTAAAGGAATACATAATATAAACCTCTGGTTCTTACCTGATTTAGGCAGAAGACTTGATAGTTACTGTCTATTAGTCTGCGTTGCCTAAAGAGTCTCAGCGAGGGCGTGACCTATGGCTGAAGAACTCTTTGGGTCTACCAATGGGAACTGAGTCCACTTACTTGGCAGAATCCAAGCAGGATCTGGTCAATGGGGATCAACCGCTTACATGCCAGAGCCTATCACTACCAATTGCAAGGAGCCTTAAGCACAACGATCACCTAACCAATTACTAACATTAGTATACGAAAGAAGGAGCTGCCTCTGCAACCTCCTTCGTACAACCAAAAAACTCAAACTTAAAACTAACAGGGAAAAAAGGATTAAAAAGGATGTGTTTCAGCTCCCTGCCCCAGCACTGAATCCGCCGATACGTAAGGGCCTCCTAGCCCAAACACACTTATCATACGTAATCGATACGTCCCTTAGGTAGTGATTAGAGAAGACTGATTCACACCTCCAAAAAAGTGTCCTTCATAAGGTTTTGTAATGACAAATTCTTCTTGAAAGCCAAAGACGTCGCGATGGCCCGTACTTCGTGCGCCTTGACTTTCAGAAGGTTAAACTGTTGCTGATTGCAAGAAGAGTGTGCTTCTCTAATAATATTCCTGATAAAGAATGAGAGTGCATTTTTAGATAAGGGCCTACTGGGGTCCCTTACAGAGCACCAGAGATTGCTCTCATTAGCGGCAAGTCTTTTCTTCCTCTGAATGATAATATTTCAGGCTTCTCACCGGGCAAAGAGATCTCTCCTCTTCTGTCCCGACTAAGGAGGATAAGCTTTTGATTTCGAAGCTCCTGGGCCACGGCGAAGAAGGGTTTTCATTCTTGGCTAGGAAAGCCGGAAGAAAAGAGCAAACCGCGGAGCCTCCTTGGAAAACCTACCTCACCTTCTAGAGCCTGCAGCTCGCTGACCCTCTTGCTGACGCTAACGCACAGAGGAAAAGAGTCTTCATCGAAAGGTCTCTGAACGAAAGCAGCATGGGAGGTTCGAACCTTGAGGACCTCAGAAAGAGCAGCACGACATCAAGATTCCAGCTAGGCACTAAGGAGGAGGTTCTTTTAACCGTTTCAAACGATCTGATTAAATCATGGAGGTCCTTGTCCTCAGATATGTTTAATCTCTATGACGAAAAAACTGAGGAAAGCATGCTCCTGTACCCCTTGATGGTGGAGACAACAACCCGCATTTTTCCCTCAGGAAGATAAGGAAATCTGCAATCTGCGTCACAGAGGTACTGGAGGAGGAAACTTTATGAGTCCTGCACCAGCGTCGAAAAATCACTCCCACTTCGACTGGTAGACTCTAGATGTGGAAGGTCTACGTGCATTGGCAATAGCCCTTGCAGACTTTGCCGAAAGCCCTTAGCTCTGACGAGACTCTTGATAGTCTGAATCCAGTCGACTGAGAGCGGGGAGGTTTTTTTGTGAAACCTGTCGAAGTGGGGCTGTTTGAGCAGATCGACTCTTAGAGGTAGGGATCTTGGGACATCCACCAGCCATTCCAGACCTCTGTGAACCAGTCGTGGGCGGGCCAGAACGGAGCTATCAACGTCATCCTTGTTCCCTCTGACGCTGCGAATTTCCTTAACGTTTCCCCTATAATCTGAAAGGCGGGAACGCGTACAGATCCAGATTCCTCCAATCCATGAGGAATGCATCTATTGCCACTGCTCTTGGGGTCTGCAATAGGGGAGCAGTATAGATCTATCCGCGCATTCCTGGAGGTCGCAAATAGATCCAGATGTGGCCTGCCCCACGTCCTCCACAGCTCCTGGCATACGTCCGCGTGCAGAGTCCACTGAGGGAAGGACTTGATTCCTTCTGCTTAGCAGATCCGCTCTGACATTTCTTTCTCCCTGTACGAACCTGGTGAGAAGCCTTATGTTCCTTTCCTCTGACCACAAGAGGAGCGATCTCGCTGTCTCGTACAGGGAGAAAGAGTGAGTCCCCCCCTGTTTTCGAATGTAAGCCAGGGCTGTAGTGTTGTCGGAGTTGATCTGAACATATTTTCCCTTTTACGAGGGGTTCGAAGGTCTTGAGAGCTAACCAAATCGCTGTTAGCTCCTTCTTGTTGATGTGCCCAGGACACCTGATCCCCATCCAGGTGCCTGACACTTCTCTCGACCCGAGAGTAGCTCCCCAACCTTTGTCCGAAGCGTCTGCATACAATACTAGGTTGGGGTTCCGAACTTGCAAGGAAAGGCCTTCCTTGAACAATAGAGGGTCTAGCCACCAAGTAGATCCTCCTTTATCTCTTGCGAAATCTTGAACGCAAAGTCCAGACCTTGATATTTCCGATCCCAGTTCTCGTCAGGAAGAACTGTAGGGGTCTGAGGTGCAACCTTCCTAGAGAAACGAATTGCTCCAGAGAGGAGAGTGTCCCCAACAGACTCATCCACTCCCTCGCTGTGCATACATCTTTCTCTAGAAAGATTGCTACCTTCTCCACCTCGGGTTATCCTCTCTGGGGACGGATACGCCCGAAAAACCAAGAGAAGCCATCAGAATCCCCAGATAGATACGCTCTTGACGGGGATTAGCTGTGACTTCTCGAAATTCACTAGCAAACCCAGAGAAGTGCTAGCTCCAACGTCACTCGTAAGTCCTCCAGACATTTCTCCTGGATTTGGCCCTGATAAGCCAATCGTCCCAAGTAGAGGGAAATCCTCACTCCCTCGAGATGAAGCCACTGGGCAACGTTCTTCATCAGTCCTGAATAACTTGGGGGGCCGTGGAAAAGGCCGAAGCATAGAGCCCTGAACTGAAAAACGTTCCCTCCCCACTGAATCTGAGATATTTGCGAGAAAGAAGGATGGATCGGCACATGGAAGTAAGCGTCCTGAAGGTCCAGTGACACCATCCAGTCCCCGGGACGAAGAGCTGCTAAGACTGATGACGTCGTCTCCATAGCGAACTTCCTCTTCTTCACAAAGACATTCAGGGCGCTTACGTCCAGAACCGGTCTCCATCCTCCTGAGTTCTTGGGAACTAGGAACAAACGGTTGTAGAACCACGCTGAAAGTGGGGTCCTGAACCATCTCTATTGCCTCTTTCTCTAACATCAGCTCTACCGCTAGAGCGAGGGCTTGATTCATCAGTGGGTCTTTGTATTTGGCCACCAGTGCCCTTGGAGTGGTGGTCAAGGGTGGTCTCGAAATAAAGGGAATGAGGTATCCCCTCTTGATGATGCGCGGAGGGACCAGTTGTCCGCCCCCTTTCGTGCCCAGACATCTGCAAAGTTCAGAAGTCTGGCACCCACAGTTGTCTGGAGGACACCCGAACTATTTATCTTGGCCCTAATAGACCGGGAGAAGGTCCTTCCTCTTTCTAGGTGGTCTCGAACCTCTGGAGGAAGAAGAGACGAGGACGAAGGTTCCTCCTCGAAAGGGTTCTAGCCTACATTTGAGCCTCTTTCTTCGTCTTCTGCTGAAACAACGAAGGTTTCTGGAATTCTAGCCGAGCGAGCTAGCATATCCTGCGTCGCTTTTGCTGATAACGAGCTGGAGATATCGTTAATAGTCTTCTTGGGGAAGAGTTGCGGGAAAGTTGCGAATACAGCAAGGAAGCTCTCTGTGCGTGCGAAACCGCCTTGGTAAGAAAAGAAGCAGAAAACGGCCTCTTCTTTACCACTCCTGCACCAAAAAAAGAGAAGCAATTTCCCGGAACCGTCTCTCACTGCCTTGTCCATGCAAGACAGAACTGCGTGGAGGTCTTCAGGCGAAAGAGTGTCTTGTTCTTGAGTCCTCTTAGCCAACACTCCCAGGGTCCAGTCAAGGAAAGTTAAAAACTTCTAAGACTCGGAACATTCCCTTCAGAAGGTGATCCAACTCGCTTCATACCCCCACGTCGTCTTCGCAGAATTCAGCGACCGAGCGACGTGCGGAATCGACCAACGAAGAGAAGTCCGAGTCTGCAGAAGAGGGAAGAGTTAGACCCAAGGGCTCCTCCTGACTCGTACCAGAACCCCATCTTACCCGTCAGCTTGGACGGGGGAAAAGAAAAAACTGTCTTGCTTCTTCTCTTTTGAAAGCAACCAGTCGTCAAAGTTCTTCATAGCCTTCTTCATAGACACTGTAGGCTTCATCTTAACGACCGAAGACTTCTTAGCCGTATTGGTCGTTGAAAATAAGGACGGAGGAGACGGAGGAGCAACGGCCGAAAGAGACTCCCCAAAATCTTGCAAGAGGAGGTCTGTAAGTCTCTTATACGAAGAAACCGAAGCATCCTTGGGCAAATCTTCCTCCGAATCAGCAACAAATTCTTCCGAAGAATGACGTCTAGAAGCTCTACTGCCCGGAGGAGAGCTAATCCTTGGAGAGCGCCTGTTCGGAGAAGCGCCTACTGGAAGAAAAACAAGAAAAACCACGGGGAGGTGGAGAGCGCTTACACGGGGAGCGCCTACCAGGAGAGCGCCTACCAGGAGAGCGCCTACTTTGAGAGCGCCTCCCAGGAGAGAGCCTACTAGGAGAGCGCCTAGTTGGGACTTTGAGAGCGCCTCCCAGGAGAGAGCCTACTTGGTGAGCGCCTGCTAAGGAGAGCGCCTACTTGGGGAGCGCCTACTAGGAGAGCGCCTACAGTGGAGGCCCGTCTGTCGGAACGGGGAGATTCTAACTCCACAGAAGAGCGTCTGGATACTGAGAGCGCCTATCAGGCTCTCTGCGCCTGCTAGGCTCTTGGCGCCTGCCATCCTCAATACGCCTGCCAGGCTCTTGACGCCTGCCACGGGGAGAGAAAACATCCACAGATGAATCCCTGTCAGAAGCGCGGCGCTTACAAGGCTCTGAGCGCCTATCCATCGGGAGTGCTAACTAAGGAGGAGAAAATTCCGTTGCCGACCTTACACAGGTCTTGGCGCCTACTAGGCTCTTGCTGCTGCCTACTAGGCTCCGAGCGTCCGTCAAAAGGAGAGTGGCCCACCAGGCGAAGACTCTTCCTTCGCATCCTGACGAAAACTAGGCTCTTGACGTCTGTCAAGCTCTTGACGCCTAACTGAAGAGGAGCGGAAATCCTGAGGAGAGAGCCTGCCTGGCTCCTTACACCTTACATGCTCACAACTCTTGCTGGGAAGTAGAGGAGAGCCTACTCGGAGAAGATCCCGAGCTCCAGCCTGCAACTTCTGAACTCCTACTAAAACAGGCTCAAAAGCTCTTCTAGCCAAAGGAGATTTAGCCGAAGGAACGTTCTTAGACTTCTTCACCGGAAGTGAGGCGTCCTTCCGACGATGAGAAGTCCCGGCAATAGACTCTGCTAAAGCCGCAATCTGCGCCTGCAGACCCGCCGCCGGATACGCGCAGGAGATCTCTTAAACTCCTCTACAGGGGACGAAGTCCGAGAGCGAAACAGGAGAAGCGTAACAGGACGAAATCTTGGTTCTCTTGCGTTCCACTTCAGGTTCTTCCGCGAAGGATTCGGGGCTGGAAGGAAGGGCGCAAGGATCCTTCCAGGGGCCTCTTGAGAGGGCGAGACGACTCCGATGCGCTCCATCTACGCTGAGGAGAAGGCGACGAAGATGACGAGAAGCACTGGCGCAATAACTCCTTCTTGGTCGTTCCAAGGCAGCCTCAGGGAACGAGCAACAGGAACTGCCGAGGGGACGCCTGACCGGTGGGGGTTAGGGGGTTCTCCCTAACCTTCCTGCGGCTTTCGACTTTCCTCCTCCACTGGGTCTGGGAGTCTGGAAGAGGTCTAGGCCTGGAAGCGTTAGTGAGCCGGTCAGACGCACCCTCCACTTCACTAGGGCACTGCACTGATCACTTGCACTATCATCACTCTTACCATTGTCGAGAGCGAGCGAGGCTCTCCTTACTCCTGATCGAGGCTCTCCCAGAAGCAACTTCCGAAAACGAATCTTCGGGTTCAAACGCTGGGCGCAGGGGCTGAAACTGGAGAAGGAACTACTTCTACTACAGGATTCTCAGCGTCCAACTTCACTCACCCTCGATCTAGAACTCTTTGAAGAAGCCTTGCGCACCCTATCTTTCTCTAACTTTCTCACATAAGAAGAGAGAGCCTTCCAACCATCCTCATCCAAATTCTCACACTCTTTGCAAGGGGTTAATAAAAGAGCATTCATTCCCTCTACACGACTCACATACCGAGTGAGGATCTAATGCAGCTTTAGGAAGCCTAACTTTACATTCCTTCTCTGAACAAACCCTAAATAAACTAGGTTTCTTAACTTCAGAATCATCCATGATTATAGATATGTAAGAGAAATCCAAAAGAAAAATCAACAAAACAGTCCAAAAAGCGTATGCCAAGCCAACAACCAAAGTGTACTTCACCAAAATCCAAATCGTCGGGCAACGAGAACGAATTTCAACTATCGTAAGGACTGAACAACAGGTGTTGTCCAGCCGGCGACAGAAAATAATCTGACAGGAAAGGGGGACTGGTTCTTACACCCGCCTCCCAGCGGCGGGTAAGGTAGATCACCTGACCTACCTGTAGCGTGTGCCGCGAGTTTTGAATTTCTGTCGTGACGTCAGAGACCTAAGCTAAGTATATATCTGGCAGGGAAGTTCATGTACAAAACATATGTTTACATTCCCAGCGACAGAGAGAAGATTCTTTTATTAGAAAACGGGAATGGTTCCTAGTCCTGCCACCAGCGGCAGGCGGTAGATCACCTGACCTACCTGTAGCGTGTGCCGCGAAATTCGAATTTCTGTCGGGGACGACGGAGTCGATAGCTATGTATATATCTGACAGGTAAGTTGAATGTATGAAAACAAAATTCATTGGATGAAAAATGTGATCTGAATAATCTTAACCTTGCTTACAAATGGGCCAAGGTCCCACTAGGTAAAACAAAATAAACTGAGATATGCAAAGACAAAGGAATGAAATGGAAAAATGTGATTTGAAAATTATAAATTGCACTAAAAAATGGGCCAAGGTCCCACTAAGGAGAAAGTCTGGCCCTGGTACCTGACTTGACCATGGAGAGCATGTGCCAGGCACCCTTCCTTCAACATGAAACACCCCTGGGACCAGTGAGAAGCAGTGCAAGAAGCATGTAAGGGGAAAAGGGATTGTATGAACATAAAGAAAAGAACTAGTACTTCCACACACAGGGAAACCAACCAACACACAACTTATGGGGAGAAAGGAGAGTGCAAAACCTGCCCCTGACAAAAACAAAAAAATACAATATCTGATTGGATCAGTACCAAAAGGGAACATGATGCATACATGAAAAGTTCCTACCCCTAACAGTGCCTTGTTCTGTACTTGTTTATTCTCTATCATAAAAAAACAGGCAAAAACAAACATACACCAAGAATTATACAAAAAAGACGAACTAAACAGACAGCCTAGCAGAGAGCAAAGTATGACATCTAAACCATGTGATGGCTGAAAAAATAGTGCTCAGTGACTGCAGATGAGAGAGGGGTATTACTACACTCACCCTCTGTAACCACCTTATAAGTAATCCCTTTGCTACTGAGTTCAATGATTGCTTCCAGCTCGGGCTGAAGGCTACTTGTACACAAGAGGAGATTTGAATTCCCTTGGGAACAAAATAACTTGAAAATTCCCTCTGAGTATTTACTAATTTCAATATTATTACTATTCCTGAAGAACAAAAACCCAAAGCTCTTTACATGCAGTTCAGGCTTCTTACAAGCTTTAATGTATAAAGCAATTATTTCCTAACTCTATAACCTTATATGCTTTGTAATCTTAGTAACGCAAATATCTAGCACAGAAAACACCACATGGTTCTTGTAGAATAAATACTTGCCTTCATCATCCGAGTCATCTTTTCCTTGAAGACGTGCTTCAATTTTTTCAGGAAACTTTTCCTTGATCACCTGCCACAGTCGATTATTGATCAAACGGTTTGATTTATTGTTACGGCGAACCCAAACACTTATCCTGAAAGAAATTATTTCTGTGACAATTTTACCCATACCATACCTATAACATGCAAATGTCAAAACATGAAATGCAAATAAACCTTTTTCCAATTATAACGTGACTTTGTTAAATAGGCTACATTTGGAACACACACTAGACCATATTATAACGTGACTTCTTAAATAGGCTGCATTTGGAACACACACTAGACCAAGAGTGAGCCAAACTTTTACCAAACTCTAACAATAATCATGCCTTTTTTTTTTAATCTACCATCTATAGTATGTTTGAGAATTGAGAAATGCTAAAAAATGACTTCACTTTGTTCTTAAACATATAGTAAATGTACTTACTGTATTGGTCAATTACTGCCAATTCATGAATTGCTAATTTCTATCAGTCAGTAAATTTTCTTACGTCCAGCAAACTAAAATAAGCATCTGAAGTCTTCGTAAAATATGTTTTCAAGGCAGTTTTTAATCCAATACTGCGTCGCTTCAGGACATGAGCCACTCATCCATTACAGATAGGCCACTTCTTTCCCAGCACTGTTTTGAACAATGTTTGCGTATATGTAACGTTTATTGATATTACTCAAGATTGTAGCTGTAATCAGCACAATAAAGAATTTTGTTGCCTATACTACGGAAAGTATGGGACATCTTATTCACGGGTCATGTATTGAACTGAAATGCATTTCTACCATGTAATCGGTGGTTTTATTCTTACTGACATCATAACTGAAAATCCACAGTGCTTAATTGATTATAATTATACACATTTTGTTCTTAATTCAATCCAAATTCCACTCTATACACGTTTGTTTACAGCAAATCTGTGGTGGGAACAATTTTTCAGCCTAGGTATTGTACAGCTGGCTGCCAAAAATATCCGTGAGCAGACGACGCCTTAGTGAATTGTTCACGACAATAATTTTGTATTTTGTTGCTAGCCCTTTCCATTGATTGAAGTCCATATTACTATTTTGACTTTTTAAAATTTTTTCTAATACTTAGCCTATGGCTGAAGTAAATGGATACATCGTTGCTAATTTAACAGAGCTTTCCACAAAGGCTGAATGCAAATAATGATACAACCACTCTAAAAATTTTATATATTCTAGATTTATATATATATATATATATATATATTTATAATATATATATATACTATATAGAATCATATATCTATATATATATATTATATATATATATATATATATTATATATAATATATATATATATATATATATTAGGTTTTTGTTTGCCATAACAGAAAAATTAAAAGCGAGATAGCCAAGCACTTTCGGTCTAGTGCGACCCTTACTCAGTTGGTTCCTGAATAAAAGGATCGCACTAGACCAAAAGTGCTTGGCTATCTCACTTTTAATTTTCCCTTTGTGACAAAAATCTTTATTTATACATATCATCATGTTTTATATACTTCGTGATCAAGTTATTTATATATACGATAATATATATATATATATATATATATATATATATATATATATATATATATATATATATATATATATATATATATACACAAATAAATACACTAAATTCACTTATTTCCACAGTTTTGTATAAGCCTTATCCTGAGCTTGGAGGTTAAACACATACCAATGGGTAACTGATTAAATGTGAAATAAAATGCATTAAGATCACATTATAATTCGAAGATATCATTAGCATTGGAAATTCATAAATTCTCATTCTAAGTATTCAAAATCTTCCCTTTTAATCATACTAGTCCACTGGCACCCACAACAACTCGCTAGGTTTCCCATGGCCACATCTCAAAGAGCGTCACTGTTTACCATTGTTGTAAGGAAAGGAAAGTGTACCATTGTCTATAGGTACAAATGTTTTGCGGATTTAGCACAGGAAATGGGCAGTATGTTTATACAAGTGACTCAGCAAACATCAAGATGGCGTCAATTGTCTACATTTAAGATGTTTAAAGTAAAAATTTCAAGTACTTCATGGTGGTAAGTTAGCACTGCACATGGCTAGACCTTCATTAACCTTTGTTTAATCGGAAACTATGCCATTATTTCGTAATTTATGATAAAACTCTTAGGAGGGAACAACCAACTGGACTAGCAGATCCAGTTTCCAACGCGTGTTTGTTTGTTTGTATGGTGTTTTTACGTTGCATGGAACCAGTGGTTATTCAGCAACGGGACCAACGGCTTTACATGACTTTCGAATGTGGATCCACCCTCCGAAAAAGTACTTTAACACGTCCTGACACCGGAGATCGGCACCAGTCACAAGTTGTTGTTGGTGGTGAGAGCAAGAGCTCGAGACCTCTACTATCCTTTCAAAGTAAGTATTTTTTCCAAAGTTAGAAATTAAGGTCATATTTTAAGATTAAACAGGTTAATGAAAGTCTGGCTCTATGCAGTGCACACATATCTCCATGATGCTTTAGAAATTTTTACTTACAACTACGAATATTTAGAAGATTGACGCCATCTCGATGTTTGGAGTCGCTTGTGTCAATAAACTTCCCATTCCATGTGCTAAATCTGCACATCATTTGTGCCCATAGACGCTGGGGCACTTTCTTCACAAAAATCGTAAACAATGACTTCCAACCACGACTTATCCAAGGAAACTCTGATATTTTGGTAGAACAAGAAGCGTGCACTAAATAATTATTTAAATAAACAGTTAAACGGCAGTATAAGGTCATGAATTGCATAAATTTTTTTACACATTCATGATTATTAATTTGAAAATATTCGTTGTTAAAAAAGTAAATACATTTCTGACTCAAATATCAACAGTTTTGCTGTGAACAGTACCTACGGCATTGTTCGCGTTCTTCTATTGTTTATCAGTGTTGCAAATTGGTATGTGTTTACCCTCCAAACAGGGTATAAGACACACAAAACTGGGAAAATAAGTGAAATTAGCCTATCTATTTGTAGTATATAGGTATACATATTAGAGCAATTTTATCATTATTGCATTACTATGACAACTAGAATTCATGGAAACAGTTTGTAAATGCATCGGCAAATGTGTGAAGCTCCACTAAATTGGCAACGATGAGTAATTTTGCCATCTGTTTGTATCTACTTTAGAAATATCTGTAATTTTTCGGGGTTAATTTGGTTGCAAAAAAGGGATAATAGACATGAATTAAATAAAAATTTTGAAGTAACAAAGTAAAGTTAAACTAAATAATGAGTAAAGTAAACAATTAAGGGAATAAAGCTTTGCACCTCATAAACCGTGTAGTCGTGTGCTGCCCGCAACTGTGTTTGTAGAGTGAGCGCTTAGGAACCAGGAACCGCAACGTAGTTCAAGTGCAATTTGGAGTGAATTAAGACCAAAATATGTATAATTACAATCAAATAAGCACTGTGGAGTTTCAGTTGTGATGGCAGTAAGGATAAAACCACCGATTACAAGGTAAAAATGAATTTCAGTTCAAACCATGACCCCAGGAATAAGAAGTTTTATACTTTCACTAGTAATATAGGCAACAAAATGTTGTTTTATTGTGCTGATTACAACTGCAATCTTAAGTAAGATCAATAAATGTTATATAGCTATATATGCTAACATTGTTCAAATAAGTGCTGAGAAGGCTGGGAAAGATGTTGGATCATTTGCGGTTACAAACGGCACCTCAGTTGGTGGACGCCATATTGGATTTAAAAACCGCTTTGAAAACATATTCTGCGAAGACCTCACTTGCCTACTTTAGTTCGTATAGCGCTTTCATATATCACATTATGTTGACGAAACTTCAATATTTTGAATGGTATGCTTAAAGATGTAATTGTATTATTGCTTCACAAATTAAATATCGAGTGAATAATGCTGAGCCACGCGATGATGATGGATCCACTGCGGTGTTTCCCACTACTCCGAGAGAAGTGTAGAGGTCACAGTGTGCTACTTGGATGGGCCACAACTCTTAACTGATGCTCATGGGAGGTCATGGCAGCAGATTCAAGTACCTTTTCGATAAGTGACCACGTAGTGGGAGAGGTGTCTCATTCTAAGTCACGACCCAGTAGTTTACCCTATGGTTTCTTTGGTAGTAGGCTAAGTGTAATTCTTGTTCTGTAGATTAACAAGGTTGATTGGAAGTCTTTGTTTTTTGTTTTGTGAGTTCTTAACTTTTTTTTATGTTAATTTAAGTAACAAATTAGATAGGTACTGGAACTTCTTATAAGGTAAATGACCGAGCGGCGACATAGCGGCCACCGATCCCAGAATGCGGCCACCTTCCAGAAAATTGATTTTAGAGCAACTAGTAGATAGGACATGGGACAATAGTATTCATTTGGCAGTAAATCTCTAAGATAGGTCCTTAAGCAAAGAATTTTTAAATCATGCAGTCAAAATAACATGAGAAACAATAAAAATGTTAGGGCCCTTGGGGCTACTCCAATCGCATTTTCATCGACCCAACCCAGTTCCCTAAGGCGGTCTTAAGTAGCTAGTAGGGTAGAACACCACGGCAGGCCAACCCTCATCACGGTGGACGGGTCTTATTCACTCGATATTTAATTGGTGAAACATGAATAAATTGCAACTCTAAGCATACCATTTAAAAGACTGAAGTTTCGTCAACATAATGTGATATATGAAAGCCCCATACGAACTAAATAAGCATGTGAGCTCTTCGTAAAATATGTTTTCAAGGCAGTTTTGTAATCCAATATGGCGGCTATTGTTTTGCATGGAAGGTTCTCATCAGTGACAGCCACCATCTTTCCCCAGCCTTCCCAGCACTCATTTTGAACAATGTTAGCGTAGATATATAACGTTTATTGATCTTACTCAAGATTGCAGTTGTAATCAGCACAATAAAACATTTTGTTGCCTATATTAGTGAAAGTATGAAACTTGTTATTCCCAGGGTTATGGTTGGAACTGAATTCATTCCTTACCTTGTAATCGGTGGTTTTTTATCCTTACTGCCATCACAACTGAAACTCACATGGCTTATTTGATTGTAATTATACACATTTTGGTCTTAATTCACTCCACAGTGCACTTGAACCACGCTGTGGTTCCTGGTTCTAAGCACTCACTCCACAAACACATTACGAGCAGCAGACAACAACACTGATTATGAGATGCAAAGCTTTATTCCCTTAATTGTTTACTTTACTCAATATTTAGTTTAACTTTACTTCAAAATGTTTATTTAATTCATGTCTATTATACTTTTTTGCAACCAAATTAACCCCCAAAAATTACAAATGTTTCGGATGTATACTTACGAGCAGACGACGTGAGGAAAAATGACTCATCGTTGCCAATCTAGTGGAGCGTCACACATACGCCGATGCATTTACAAACTGTTTCGATGAATTCTAGTTGTCATAGTAATGCAGTAATGATAAAATTGCTGTAATATGTACGTATATATAATACAAATAGATACGCTAATTTCAACTTATTTCCCCGGTTTTGTGTAAGTCTTATACCTAGTTTGGAGGGTAAACAGCATACCAATTGACAACCACTGATAAACATTGAAGAGCGCAAAACGCCGCAAAGAATGCCGTAGTCCCTTTGAATAAGTGCTGGTGAAGGAGGTTGGGTTTACGATTGTTGTGATGAAAGTGCCCCAGCGTCTATGGGTACAAGTGGTGTGCAGATTTAGCACAGGAAAATGGGAAGTTTTGGTGACACAAGCGACTCCGTAAACATCAAGATGGCGTCAATCTTCGAAACATTTTTAGTTGTAAGTAAAAATTTCTAAAGCGTTTTGGTGAGATTTCCACTGCCGTAGCCCCCCTTTTCACTACCCTCTGTTTAAATCTTAAAATTTGGCCTTAATTTCTAACTTTGGAGAAAATACTTAGTAGTAGTACTTCGAAAGGAGAGTAAAGGTCTTTAGCTCCGTTTCTCACCAACAACAAGTCGCGACTGATGCCCATCTCCGGTGTCAGGACGCGTTATAATGTACTTTTTCGGAGGGTGGCAAGTGTTGATAGTAGGTGGCCTGTTTGGCCTGCCGTGGTGATTTACCCTAGTCTATAGTAGTTGGCTACCTACCTAGTAGTAAAATACAGCCTAAAACATCTAATTTTCTGCTAAAATTAAAATCAGAAAGAGTAAAGCACACGATAAAATGCGTGAATATCACACTTTCAACTCCAGAATAAAATCATGCTAGTTTGGAAGTTAGCTACTAGGCTAGGTAGTACTACCAAAACGGGAGCCACTCACCTAGTTCGACAGACGGGGCAGGCCAGAGATGTTTCCGCTACATGTTGCTTGAAACACGGCATACACAATGAATGAGAACATGGCATTGTCACCGGCTCGACTAAAATGGACAGACATATTGGACAAATGACGTCCTCCAGCGTTAATTGAGACAGTTTTAGGTCTAGTTTCTTTCTGGCAGACATTTCGGTGGTTACCGCCAAACCTCCACATTTGAGTTGTTGACTTGTTGTTGTTCTGGGGTGAACGCACTTGATTCTGCTTGAAATTTTTTTAGTGACCTAATATTTCTTTGAATTACAGTAAAAAATATTTTTTTTAGCTAAAATTAATTATAAATATATATTCACTAAAATAAATTATCGTTATATGATACTTCAAATTTTATTAGTTTTAATTTGAACGTAAAACTTTGTTGCCAGGGTACGATAATGATATAAACTTGAAACAACAAGTTTAGTAGACTGACTCAACCACAGTGCAAGGGTATTGTGTTGCATCCTTATATAACCTTGTTAATCTAGCCTGTTCTCTTTGGTAATAGTTCGATTTCGACATTTTAATGACTGATTACATATTGTCCCTGGAGACTAAAAACTAAGACAATAAACCATTTTCATTTTTATTCTCCGTATAGTCATAAGCTACTGAACAATTATGTTTAACTTACAATTATTGCTACTCGAACCTTCTAAATCTTTACTCTTTGCAAGAAATACACATGAATAGTTATTTGCTGCCAAAAAAGTAAATGGAAATAGGGGCTTGACGCTGACAGACAAAAAAGTAGAAAGAGTGAATGTGTATGAGTTGCGTATCTGTTTGTCGCGGAGAATTGTCTACCAATTCCTAACCAAGATCTTGCTCATTACTGTACTAAACAACTAAGAAAAGAAAAAAAAATTTCAATTATTAGTGACGTCATCTGACTGGTAGGAGTCAAGGCCACAGTGCAGCCCAGCAGCTGCCGCCAAATAACCAGCTGGTGCTGGAGGCATACCTCCATGACGTCATCCTTAGCAACGCTGCGGTAACTAAGGACGCTATTTTAAACCAGTCTGCATAATCATAAGAAGCTGGTAGCTTGCGTTCTCTTGACCACAAATTAATTGCGTAAATATTGCCTTTGTTTACATTTTTAATTTCTGTGATAATAAGGGTGCTTGTTCAAAGGTTCAGAAATTCAGTGACTGAAACAGCAATTTTGTCAAAGAGGATTATGTCTAAAATAGTGACCATACCAGTGAAGAACTGTCTGAGAGTGATATACTGTCATATACACAGTTCTTGAACGTTGGCGTGTTCATTAATTTACTGAAAATCATATTTTGCCATTATCTATCTCACACAAAGTTCAGACTAATAGAAGAATTTTTTTTCATACAATGTTGACTATAATCCGTTCCAGGTAGGCCTAGCGAGGACAATCATCAACCATGGGACCCAAGAAGAAAGGAAAAGGAAAAGGGGATAAGCTAGCCAGAATGACGGTGGAGCAAAGGCAGGCCTATCTAGACAGGAAGGCTGCTCAGGAGGCAGAAGCCATCAGGAGGCGAGAGGAACTTGTAGCTGGGTTCTTCAAGGTAATGGCGTCAATAAGACCCCCGTGACTCATATATATTTAAAGATAATTTCGTGCAATCATATGTGTTGAAAAGTAGTTTGTCTCTTGTATATGAATATATTAGCATAGAAAAAAAAAACAGAATTTGGTTCCCTTTCAAAACATTTTGGATAAAGTACTCCACATTGAATATATTTAGTAATGAAGTACGCACATCACGCAAAAAAAAAAGTCTAACTGACAGAAAAAAAACAATAGTATTTTATTATATTCTTCTAAATAATTCTTAAAGGCTATGCTGTAGATAAAGTCCATGAAATATTCGCTTAAATAACCTCTCTGCAATGTTTCACAGGATATAAAGAACATAAAACATAAAATTAGAATAAAATAGTTGAGCTACTCGTACATGTTTGGGAGTTCTATATTCCCCAGTGACATAGCTTAACCCTAGCAACCAACTCCCTAAGAAATTTAGTTTTTTTTCAGCAAGGATTCTCGACTTCGTTAACTATATTTTCATTGACTAAAATATATCCTTTCTTTCCCCGGCATTGCTTGAAAGCATTTGGTCAGAAATTTATCGTGTTCATAAAGTGAAGGCTACTTTGATATAAATTTATTTTGGATGACCATCGTCGTGCAACGCCTGCATGAAATAAACCGGTCTGTCAAGCAAAGCAATTACTTCTCCCTTCGCTGATATGACTTAAAAGCCCAATCGGTCTATGAGATCGGTTGGAAGCCATAGACAAAACCCAGATTATTTTGTGATTCTGTTTCATTTTCCATCAGCTGAAACTTTCTGACGAGGAGAAGAAAGGCGGCGTGAATGAAGCCAAGCTCATGAGCAAATGGCGGGAAGTTCTACGAGAGACGAAGACAACTTCTTTACGGAACAGTTTGAAGGTGAGCCACCATGATCATGCAGGGTTGCCAACGCAGGGTTGCCAAATAACTTGACGTCCAAACCGCGGTGCAAAGCCTCAAAAGCCGCCTCAGTTGCTTCAAAAGTAGCCCAATTATAGTAACTGAGCCATCATTAAATTGGTACTAAAAACTATTGATATGATATTCTATAGAAATAAATTAGGGGGGCGGGGATCGAAATCAATCAACTAAGCTTTTGTAGAAGAGTATAATAACGAAAAATTTACCGTATATTTTTTGCAAAATTAAATACTAGTTGAATGACATTTAACAAAATTAAAATGAGCAAAATAAAAAGAAATAAAGATATTTGTTGTTCATTCAACATGATCATAAAATGAACTAGATTGTAATGCTTTAATCATAGTTTCATTTGGCTCAAAATTTGGACATTAGCATTTTCTGTCCTCCCCCTCTTGAGTATGCATGGCACTTCTTATATACAAATTTGCCGTTAGGAGGTCATGTCCCATTCTGTTCCTGAGGTCTGTTTTGATTAAATTGACCTGGCTAAAAACTCTTTCTACATCAGCATTGCTGATAGGAAGACATAATATCTTCAAGGCAAATTTGGGCACATTTTTAAATGCCCGTTCTCCGCCTGCATCTTCATACTGCAACACCTTACCCCAGAATTCAACAGGATCTTTATGGACTGCTTCACCCCAGTCCACAAGATTTACCTGTAGTGTAAAAATATAGAAAAGTGTTAAAATAGAAGAAGCGATATAGTATTCCATAAGTCTTGAGGTAATCAAGAAATATTGACTTCCCTACTTTAATCAAATGAAATTTCTTGAATTTAAAGACTTAAAAATGCATCTGAGTTAGTCTGTCAGGATAGTAACAAGTTTTCAAGTATTTTCTTCATTGAAATATTAGAAAAATTATAAAGGCAATATTCAATTACCTGTTTCCATTCGGTCTCAAAACTTGACAGATCACCTTTAAACTGGGTGTAAATGAATGGCAATTCTGTCACTTTTGGCTTAACTGCGCTTGTTGCAATATTTGGACTGAGCAAAGTCATATTTTTAAGCATGCCTAAATTGTTTGGAAGGCGCTTTGCTACCTGCTTGCAAGCTTCCCTATATAAAAAAAGAGTGTTCCCAACTAAAAAAAAAAAAAAAAAAAAAAAAAAAAAAAAAAAAAAAAAAAAACAAAAAAAAAAAAAAAAAAAAAAAAAAAAAAAAAAAAAAAAAAGTGCTCCCAGATCTGTCTCCATAAAAGTTAGGAATATAGCTTCATCTTCGAAATTCAAATTAATCAAATTTTCTGTATTCTTAAGTACACTTGGTTTAATGGTACGTTGTATCAGGTACCTGAAAAACCATTCTAAATCTGCAAAGAGCCTCAAGCAAGCAACATTTTTGCCTTGAAATAATTTTTTGACTCTATTAAACTCTCCCAAAACTGGCTTTAAAAATTCTACATAAAGTTTAACAACAGGATCAGCATACATCTTATAGAGCATTTCTGCTGTATAACATTTTTCGTTTGCTTTTCCCAGCTGAAAGTGCTATTTCAGTTCTTCTTGAAAAATGGACAGCCATCGTGTTCCTGAGGGTGCTATTATTTTCAATGGAGTCGTGCCATCATTTATTGTTTTAAATATATCTTTATATGCTATCTGGCGAGAGCTAGAGAAACTAAACCAATTGTAAATTTGGTGAACAAGAAAGTCCACGTTTCTGGGCATAGACTCAACAGCCTTACTGGAAGCTAATTGCAAGCTATGGCACACACATCTGTACAAAATAGAAAATATTTGATTTGAGAGAGAGAGAGAGAGAGAGAGAGAGAGAGAGAGAGAGAGAGAGAGAGAGAGAGAGAGAGAGAGAGCTTATTTTCATTCATATTATAACATTAATTCCTACATATTTATAACAAGTTAATTCTGTAAATACAACATATTCGTACCTCACACCAATGATTGACGGATTTTTTTCCTGAAGCTTGGTTAATACGGAATTGTTAGTACCACATAATACGCTTGCACCGTTTGTCCCAAGTCCAAGACATTGCTCAATACTCAATCCAACTTCACCCAAAAACTTGCAAATTGCATCAGTTAAAACCTGTAATTAATATTATTCCTTTTAAATTTATATATAATTATTGCTGACTAATATGGTTCCTAAGATAACTTTTTAAAAACATATTTGTGAAATATACCTAACGGCTATATGTCCATTCTAGATATAGACTAATTGTACAATATAATAAAGGGGCAATAAAAGATGGCGGAGATAAGCAATCTCTGGATCACCAAAATCTAAGTATATAGTCCCCTTTGCTTTAGGCACTCAAAAGAATTTCATAATATAGATTTATTTTACCTGGGCATTTGCAGAAATTTCTTCGATCACAAGTCCTAGAAATGTAGATAGATACCATATGTTTGCTTGTTTCACTATAGTATCTAACCACAATGCACAATTGTTTATTTGTAGTTATATCGGTGGCTTCGTCAATAATCAAAGATTAGGGATTGCATCCAACATCTGTAATTAGCTGGTTTTTCATTTGGGGACCTAAAACATTTTTTATTAAGTTGGTACATTCTGTGCAGTGAAGTTGCAGATCGCGTATTGTGTTTTTATTACAAGTACAGCCTTTTGAACAGTCCTTCATTACTTCACCATTATGATCAATAGAATTGATTGATGTATGACAAGCAATGCATAGTGAAAGTTTCAAATCTGTAACTTTTTTTATTGTGATCTGTTTGCTTGATTTGCTGAGAAGATGTACAAGCAAAAAATCTCGTAACATTACTTTCTCTTGCTTTTATATATGCTTTATATATACCAGTATTAGAATGCTTGATTAAATCTGAATGCTGGGCCCTTATAACCGTATTACAAAACCGACACCTAGCTTTTGTTTCATCTCCAGGAACACTTCTAATCCAATCTTTCAAAAGTTCCTCGCTCTCCCATTTTGGGTTATAATGTTTTTTATATACACTGCAATTGCACTTCTTTGGCATTTTGAACTAAGTCAACCTTCTCACTGAGTGGTAAAGATAAAACTGATGTCTAACTAGTGAAAGCAGTGAAGTCTTAAAGTCTTAACTGACAAACGCCATATAGTCTAGTCTATAAGGCGTCAGTCATCCTGTCTGGTATAGCAACTTACAATTTTTCATATTATGGTTTAAACTGTCTGTGAACTATTGAAATTTGAAATAGAATAATCGATCTACACACTTTGAAATTATTATAAAAGAAATTGCATTTGTAAAGACCATTTAAACAATTTATTGGCGCCGTGGTTTATTTCTTCCAGAGTAGCCCAATTTCAGGCAAGTAGCGATACTCTTTTATAACCCGCGGCAAGGTGTTCAAAAGTAGCCCAATTGGGCGGGTAAACAGCCGGTTTGGCAATACTGGAATACAGTAGTATTAGTAGTAGTAATAGATCGGATTTGTCTTTGAAACGGCTCCCTTGCTCGTTTCAGTCCTCTGTGTTTGTTTGAGTTTTTTTTTTTTTTTTTTTTTTTTTTTTTTTTTTTTTTTTTTTTTTTTTTTTTTATAGTAGTAGCAGTAGTAGTGGTGGCGGTGGTAGTAGACGTTATTTGCCTCTGAAACGGCTCTCATGCTCTTTCTATATCTCCTTTGCTTGTGTTAGTTTAAGTCTGTTGTCTCTGTAACACCGTATATCTTTTACAAATTCCTTCATATTTTCAATCTCTTTGATAGATCTGCAAATAGAAGAATATTCATTATCAATTCAACTTTATTTTCTTGATATGGATGCTGCACGAATCTATACATATTCCTATTGTTACTAGATACTTGGCAGTAGGGTTACCAAGAGTAAGCTAAGTTTTCAGTTATTTCTTCACGGCACAATCATTTTGCATTTTCCCCATTTAACCTATTCTTATCGTAAAATGAAAGAAGCTCTCTGCCAGTGTTGTTCGAAGGCCTTTCTTCTTCTTTGTTTTTCTTTCTGTTCATTCTGACTCTTAGGAGTTGTGATATAAAAAGCTGATTTCTGATACGATATGAGATAATGCATTTCGTTCGTGATATGGTAGGAGATGGCATGATATGAGAATGAATATTTTATCATATGATTGGTTGTTTATTAGCGGAGATATTTACGATATAAACATATGAACATATTGGCTATTTAAGATAGGATATTACCATTAAAACAATGAATATACATATATATGCATAGACATAAAATACAAAAACCTATTAATGTTGTTATAAGAGACAATCATACCTTTCTAGAAATTTCTACCTTCTTAGAAGCTGCTAAAGACAACATAGACCGTAGTACCATAAGGAAAATCAAACCTAAAAAACAACAGCACTATTAATTTTCTGAGTCTCCTTTCAAATCAATAAGGGCACAGAAGGTGAACAGATACATAACATTTAACTGAACATTAGATGTTGATGAAAAAGTATTGGATGTTAGGTATAGAATATAAAAATGTTAGGCCTAATATCGAATGCAAAATTCTAGTTTCGTGTTCAATTTTGCTTTAAAGTAGGCTATAGGTCTAGATTTATGTTAAACATTTCTTTTAATTACATTAAAACTTAAATAATAAATATTAATCTCAAGCTAAATAGTTGTTTAGGGTTTGCTCTGTCTGAATAACGAAGAAAAATATTGTATTTGTAGGAACTTCGAGCGAAGGTAGGCGAAGCCACCACGGCCCAGGACAACCTGATCCAACTACTGGCATCCCAGGTGGGTCAGGCCCACCACCAGAGGTCCACGGCTGCTCACAACCACCTCTCGGCCGTTCATAAACTGACAGGTAAGTAGTGTGTCCTACGGGACACTCTGAACTTGGGAGGATGGATGTTCTGTATCCTGAATTTATTTGATTGACTAGGTTTTAACTTGCATTCTGATTTTTCAATTTCTAATTTTCTTATCTTTTAGTTTTCTTTCATACGCATGCTGGTTTGCTTGAAGGGGCCACTCGTACACAGAACTCTCTCTCTCTCTCTCTCTCTCAAGTTCTAGGTTAAAACCGAGAGTACCTCTTCCTTTAACCCTGTTTTCAGGACGCTTTAAGTTTAGAAACATTTGTGCAACGGAAAATTACTTTTAAACTCTGTTTTATTATATATATAGTTTTCACTTGGCATGTTTTTGGTTTTTCCTGCTTTGCAAACCAGTTGACAATCAATGTAACCTCTCTGACTGATTGTCACTTTTCCATTTACGTAAATTCTCGGACTAGGGCTGCATGAGGAGCACGTGGGCATGCTCAGTCATTATCTCCGGCTGAGACAAGCGGGAATCACACTGGCGATGGCCGACGACACGGAAAAGCTGGCAGCTCGTCACCTGCACAGTCTCCGAAGTCTGGCCCTGGTGGCCAGTGCGACGCAGAGGGAACACGACCTCACAGAGAAGGAAGAGCTGGCTGCGTTTCATACGACCATGACGCACATCACGACGCAGGTAGTACTATGTTTTTCATCGTTGGTGACATAAAAATTTGTTTTCTACCTGCGTTTCGATGCCCGTTAAATTTTCAAGGGTTTTATTTGGTGTCAGGGAGAACTGATAATTAGAAAAAATAAACAAGACGTGAAAGGCAAAACAGTCTCTTCATGATTTCCTGATTATTCGCTCAACCAAAATTGAACTTCCTATTGGACGATTTATTTTGCTTTTACGAAACTCCCACAAAACATTTTTGTAGCATGATTGGATACATACTTTCATTTCTTCATTAAAGTAACCATATACTACGTCTCTCATCTCTCCTCTCTCTTCCTCTCTGCTCTCTCTCTCTCTCTTCTCTCTCTCTCTCTCTCGTCTTCTCTCTCTCACTCTCCTATCATTTCTCTCTCTTCCTTACCAGTTCTGATTTCCAACTTTACGTTACCCAATAATATTCTCTTGTAATCAGCTAGAAGAAGAACTCGCAGCTGCGAGGGCGGAGAGGGAAAATACCATGGAGGAAGCTTGGGCTCGGCTGGCGTTATCAATGAAAGACCATGAATTTCACACCGCATCATTAAGAGACTCTTGCGCTAATCTGAACCAGAGGGTGGCCAACAATCAGAAAAATTTGAAGTCCATTAATCAGACGACCAAGGAAATTCAGGTGAGTTTGATATGATTTGAACATAGAGAGGTTCTGCACTGTCATTGTAGATCATATTGCATACATTCTATCCGGTTGCTTTGGTCTGCTTTCATTTATTGGTTTATACTGTACAAGGATGACAGAGGTTCTGTAAACTATATTATATCGTACTGCCTATTGGTAGGTGGTTGCTCTGTACTGTTCTGATAACTTCAAAAACCGTTTGAATGAGAATTTGATATCCACACCTTCATTCCAAAGCCTTTTTTTTTTTTTTCATGGCAGCGAAAAGAGACGGAAATCTATTTTTATTATTTTCTTCCAGACAGAGCTAGACGAATTACGCTCTCGCCTCAAGCAAGATTCGTATCGCCCAGACTCGGTGCAAGAACTCCAGCACCTGAAGTCTTCGCTGCAGGTGCTGAGAGCCTCTCTGGCCACTCAGCACGTGCACAGCAGAACCGTTATCAAAGCTATCAATAAACGGGGGTATGATGCCAAAAAGGTGAGGTTTTGCTGGTATTGTGTTTTTGTGGGTATGATTTATGATGTATATTGCATTCTGAACTGAACAGAAAATCACGTTTTCATTTATAACTAGATCTGATAAAGGTACCTAGTTCCTGAAAGGGAGCCTATCTGAGAGAAAAGCATCATAGATATCATCTTAATTATTAAAAACACTCAAGCAGAAAAGCTCTCTTTTCAATCTTCACAACCAACTACATTTCCACAAGTTTTACATTACTATTTAACTATCAAAACAAGGTACTTTATCTTATGTAGTACTAATAAAACTGATAAAAGAACCGAGGACACTTCATGAGACATTCGGTTACATCCACCACCTCTGTTAGCGCCTGGAGGAGATGCAGAAGCAGGGACGAGCCATCCTGGAACTGGCATCCGCGTGTGCCCGGCTCGAGACGTCTCGGGACAGGAACGTGCCTTTCATGCCCCAACCACCACGTCTCGAGTTCACTGCCGAAGCTTCAGACGACGGTTCACTGAGGACGCGGCTGGTGCCTGCTGCGCCTGACCCTGACCAAATAACGGAGGGCACGCTGCAACCAATCCCACCTCAGGTATCTCTCTCTCTCTCTCTCTCTCTCACACACACACACACACACACACACACACACACACACACACACACATAGACTTAGCCAGTACAACGAAAGTGTGAGGACATTGGATATATGATATATCGACTTTCATGAAACGTATTATTATTATCTTTTATTTTTTTTTTTTTGCTCTATCATAGTCCTCCAATTCGACTGGGTGGTATTTGTAGTGTGGGGTTCCGGGTTGCATCCTGCCTCCTCAGGAGTCCATCACTTTTCTTACTATGTGTGCCGTTTCTAGGATCACACTCTTCTGCATGAGTCCTGGAGCTACTTCAGCCTCTAGTTTTACTAGATTCCTTTTCAGGGATCTTGGGATCGTGCCTAGTGCTCCTATGATTATGGGTACGATTTCCACTGGCATATCCCATATCCTTCTTATTTCTATTTTCAGATCTTGATACTTATCCATTTTTTCCCTCTCTTTCTCTTCAACTCTGGTGTCCCATGGTATTGCGACATCAATGAGTGATACTTTCTTCTTGACTTTGTCAATTAACGTCACGTCTGGTCTGTTTGCACGTATCACCCTATCCGTTCTGATACCATAGTCCCAGAGGATCTTTGCCTGATCGTTTTCTATCACTCCCTCAGGTTGGTGCTCGTACCACTTATTACTGCAAGGTAGCTGATGTTTCTTGCACAGGCTCCAGTGGAGGGCTTTTGCCACTGAATCATGCCTCTTTTTGTACTGGTTCTGTGCAAGTGCCGGGCATTCGCTTGCTATGTGGTTTATGGTTTCATTTTTCGTATTGCACTTCCTGTTCTATCAGGAATTACCGAATCCGTTATCATTAAGATTATTATTATTATTATTATTATTATTATTATTATTATATTATTATTATTATTATTATTATTAAGATGAACCCTATTCATATGGAACGAACCCACAGGGGTCATTGACTTGAAATTCAATCTTCCCTTTTTCGCTTTCAGGAATTTGAGACGCAGATGGGTCTAGTATCTTCTGCGGCAGACGAGGGCGTCGGTACTTCCATCACCTCTTCAAAGACTCCTTCCTCAAAGCAGAGGGTAAGAACTCAAACCTTACACTGTAACGAATGTGTATGCTACGTACTTAAACGTGTTTAAGTTTTGCGTTATAAGGAAATAATATAATTTGTTACACAGGAACACGTCCTTCGACAAAATATATATATATTTTTTAAAGAACTAGGCCTATAGACAATTTCCTCTTTTAACTCTGATAGTTCTCAACGTGTTGTGCTTTCAATAACCGATCTTTGGAAATATCTTTCTGGTTCTATTTCTATTTTTCCAAGTGCCAAAACAATTACACCGAAGTCTTCTTAGGCCCACTCTCTCTCTTTTCCTTCTGATTGGTTTCGTTCTTCAATTGTTTTGGTTCACCGGAAGTGAAAATCAACTTGTAACTGCTTTCATAAGAAACAGCTTATGAAATGATTTAGTAAGTCTCAGTTGTGTCTAGAGATAGTTTGTTATAAAGCGTCAATCATCGGTATCCCTAAATAATTTTAAAAGAACTGGAAGTGTAGTGTAGTCAGTCATATGGGTAAGAACAAGCTTTATGATGTTATATTAAGACCACTTTTGTCGACACCGTGAAAACTGCACGTACTACATAATAACTGCAATAAAATGTTTAAAATCATATTTTTGCAAAAACCTTAAACATTGATTCTTCTTCTCGCCCTTCTGTTTACATACAAACATAGGCACCTTTGCGTAAGATCAGCAGCGTTCTAGAACTAGACGACGGAGTGGGGTCGTCGCTAGGACCACTCTCAGCAACTCCTACAGCGTCTGGTGCATCTACGAGCGGTCTCACCTTGCCGAAACTCACTCCTGCTCCGCCTGCGAGAGGTAAATAGTTCTACGTTTGTTATCATTGTAAATCTGAATCTTGTTCCTGAAAAGTTTCTCTGGTGGAACTGGGTTGTTGGTAATGAGGAATTTAGGCTATAGACTCTTCACTTGGAGGGGGCCGGGGAGGAATAGGCTATTCAGTGGCCAAGCAAGGAAGCTTTTTTGTTTTTTGTTTAGGCTGTGAATTATGTATCTGGTAGTCGGTCAACTGGGGTGATGTGTAGTCAGGATGAGAAGGATCTAAGACTAACAACCTCATAATCAAAATATTGCTGAATACCAGGAGGTCTAAAAGTTTTGAAAGGCAGTTAGTTGATACATATAATCATTACAGCAAATGAAACACTAGAAGGGAAACGCCTTCTACATTATCAGTAAGGACACCAAGGCCAAAACCCGTAACAGATTTTTGTGTAACTTTATTGGGACATGTTTCGAGCAGTACTATCACACGTTATTAAACTACAAATGAAAATAAATGACATTATAATTCTTACAATAAAATTCACAATAATACAGCAAAATAACGTAAAGAAATTACAAGAATGCGTTAAAAGATGGCTAATAATAATAAAAAAACTTTAAAAGAAGGCTAGGTATTATTTTACAATACACCAACTCATATATATAGTAATTATAGAATTATAGATGCATTTGGCATAAACAATAATTAAACTTTGTCTCTGAACATGTTTTGGGGAAATTCACTATATCTGATATATGAATGTATAAAATCACCATCCTCGAAAAAAATTTCTAATTGTTTTTGTTTACTTTAACACGGACACGGTTTATGCTCTTATGCGAGTTTGTTTTTGTTTAAAACTGCAACTGCAATTTTTCCCCCTTTGAAATTGCATTGTGGGTAGTACGTGTTATGTCTAGGAGTCACGTGACTTGCTGAAAATCTTACAGGTGTCAGACATTTTCTGTTGTCAATGTCATTTGGTTCAAGTCATAGAGTGAAGATATGTTTAGTTTGTGTTCGTCTCGTAACTTTTGGTTAATTTCGCTTAATTCGTGATTTCTATGAAATTGAAACAGAATGTAAGGATTTTTTTTTTTAAAGAACATGGAGTGTTACCTGCAGCAGTACTACAATGTTTGAAGTGTAATAAGCAGTGTAAATTTAGAAAGGTTAAAAACGGTTAGTGCTGTACCGGTTATGTTTCTGACAAAAGACATTAGTGATGGAAAGGCACATTTTTAGATTTTATATTTTGTCCACTGAATACCCTCTGCTGGATATCAAAATATATTTCACGTTAGAAAATAAATCAGGAAATTTCTTTAAAGATGGAAGACCCTATACCAACAAGACTTCAGTCCCTGATCTATAAATGGCAGCGTAGTGGTTGTGATGCCACTTACGTTGGAAAAACTACCAGATGAGCTTGGATGAGATCAAGGCCTTGGATGAGATAGACCTATACTCGGTTTTTTTCCATCTATCCACCCGCCTGTGGTGCTCGAGCATGGTAACACTGCGTCCAATGCTTTAAATAGTTACGCTATGTGTAAGTTTTAGGTAAATAAAAGGATATCTGGGTGTGCATTTGCAACTGAAAAGTATTTTAATAATTTACTGTATGCGAATTACACCGTTAATATTAGATTTAAACACTTTTCAGTTGTAAATGTACACCCAGATATCCTTTTGTTTACCTAAAACTTACACATAGCGTAACTATTTAAAGCCCGGGACGCAGTGTTACCATACGCAAACACCACAGGCGGGTGGACAGATGAAAAAAAAAAAAAAAACGAGTATAGTTACAGTGCAATTAGAGATCCCAGCGAGGAGAGTAGTCACCTTTGACATATTGATGCTTTTTTCGTTGTAACCTCTGCTCAGTTTGCTACAGACCTCGACACTTTAGAACTTCTAAGTATATTCTGTCAAGATAAAGCTTTCTTTGGCTAGAAATGTGGCTGTAACTTCACTTTTATGTTTTTAGTCTGCGTTTTTTGCTGGTTTGTATATTGACTTAGTGTATGTATTGTGCCTTTGTACCATCCGTTTATATGACTTAAAATTTGTATTTTGCTTTATTTTATTTACTCATTTGTTTTGATTACCCATCTTTTGGATTCTTTTGTTAGCCATCTTTTAACGTATTCTTATTATCTTCTTTTTCATTTTGCTCTATTGTGAATTTTATTACAAGAAATATGATTTCATTCATTTTGATTTGTAGGTTGATAACGAGTGATAGTGCTGTTAGAAACATGTCCCAATAAAGTTGTACAAATGCTGTTCCGGATTTTGGCCTTGGTGTCCTTGCTCATATATATATATATATATATATATTATATATATATATATATATATATATATATATATAATTATATATGTATAACTGAATCACGAAAGTTTGGAACGTGATAAATCCATAAATTAAGGTATAAGCCAAGAAGGAAAAATAAACAACGGGGTTTCTGCAAGATCTTTCGACTCAACGTCCTTTACTCAGCAGATAAACTGACTTACATGAGGAATTGACTGTACAGGAAAGGTCGTATAACTGACAGATAGGGATTATAAGGAGATTAGTACCTAGAATCCGGCACACCTGGAGAATGAGTAACCTTTCTAAACAAGCATAAACATGGGTACAATTTAAAAAACAAAAAGATTAAGTCAATCTGCTCAGACACAGGGACAAGACAATTAAAGGATTATATAGGGTGACAGCTATTTTAGAACTTTGGTAAACAAAAACTTATTCACAATACATATTAAACAAACATATACAACGAAGATATCTCTAAGGCAACTAATTTGTATTTTAAGTCTGTAATTATATCTTTGAGGTCATTCTTAAACATGTTACAAATACAAGGGTCTAAATGAAACAGACCACGACTAATATTAGATTTACAATGGGAAGTAAGTTGTATTATGGCAGATTCTAAAAGATTTCCTGATGAGACATCTTTTGACCTTGCAATTACTGAACTACCAATCCAATTTATTCGGTGGTTGTTTTCACTTAAATGAATGAATATTGCATTAGATGTTTGCCCAGTTTTTACAGAATATTTATGCTGGTTTAATCTTACTTCTAAGCCCTTGCTCGATTGTCTGAGATAAAAAAAGGGGGCAGCTCATACATGGAATTTTATATATTACGTTGTTGCTTTCCCTGGGGCCATTTTTTATTAACATTCCTTTTAGTGTGTTATTATAGGAAAAAACAAGGTTGACCTTAAAGGCTTTTAACAATGATTTAATGGTTTCAAATCCGTTAAAATAAGGCAAACTGAGAATGTTCTTAGAATTTTCTTTCTCCGTGTTACTTAAGCTATAAAACTTTTTCTGGGCTTTAGTATAACAAATATCTAATATGATATATGTGAAGGATAACATAAATCTCTCCCTATTTTTCTTATGCATTCAATTTCTTGATCCAAATATTGGGGACAGACAATGCGTAATGCTCGTAAAAACATAGAAAAAAAAATTTATATTTTGCTGTTAAGATGGTGGCTTGAATAGAAATGAACATAAGTTAAGTTGTTCATTTCTATTCAGGCCACCATCTTAACATCAAAATATCAATTTTTTCTTTTATGTTTTTACGTGCATTGTCCGTCCCCAATATTTGGATCAAGAAATTTATGTTATCCTTCACATATATTAGATATTTGTTATATTAAACCCACAAAAAGTTTTATAGTGTAAGTAACACGGAGAAAGAAAATTCTAAGAACATTCTCAGTTTGCCTTATTTTAATGGATTTGAAACCATTAAATCATTGTTAAAAGCCTTTAAGGTCAACCTTGTTTTTTCCTATAATAGCACACTAAAAGGAATGTTAATAAAAAATGGTCCCAGGGAAAACAACAACGTAATATATAATATTCCATGTATGGACTGCCCCTGCTTTTATCTCGGACAGTCAAGCAAGGGCTTAGAAGTAAGATTAAACCAGCATAAGTATTCTGTAAAAACTGGGCAAACATCTAATGCAATATTCATTCATTTAAGTGAAAACAACCACCGAATAAATTGGATTGGTAGTTCAGTAATTGCAAGGTCAAAAGATGTCTCATCACGAAATCTTTTAGAATCTGTCATAATACAACTTACTTCCCATTGTAATTTTAATATTAGTCGTGGCCTGTTTCATTTAGACCCTTGTATTTGTAACATGTTTAAAAATGACCTCAAAGATATAAATACAGACTTAAATACAAATTAGTTGCCTTAGAGATATCTTCGTTGTATATGTGTGTTTAATATGTATTGTGAATAAGTTTTTGTTTACCAAAGTTCTGAATAGCTGTCACCCTATATAATCCTTTAATTGTCTTGTCCTTGTGCCTGAGCAGATTGACTTAATTTTTGTTTAATTGTACTCATGTTTATGCTTGTTTGGAAAGGTTACTCATTCTTCAGGTGTGCAGTATTCTAGGTACTAATCTCCTTATAATCCCTATCTGTCAGTTATACGACCTTTCCTGTACTGTCAATTCCTCATGTAAGTCAGTTTATCTGCTGAGTAAAGGACATTGAGTCGAAAGATCTTGCAGTAACTCCGTTGTTTATGTTTCCTTCGTTGCTTATACCTTTAATAATATATTATAATACATACATTATACTATATATAATATATATATATATATATATATATATATATATATATATATATATATGTATGTATGTATGTATGTATGTATGTTTGAGTTATTCATACTTATGTCAAGAAGACCCATTTAATAGTATGAAAAACACACTCCGGCATTGTAAAGAGCCTGGATCAATCATCTATTATAAAAAAATATCTAAATATATCTTGTACTATATAGTACTACACCATTCACCCACAGGAGTCAGTGGGCGCGGGAAACTTGGGCGAGACAAACTGGCAAGGATCAGCGAACTCTTGTATCACGAGGAGGCAACTCAAGACGCACAGGAAGCCATTCACGCCCCAGGAAGCTCTCCACATCCTTTGCCCGATTTCGTCCTACAGGAGGTCAGGATATCCTAGGCTCACGAAAAAGATGAAATATGCATTCTTTATTTGATTATTTATTCATGTACTGAAAACATGGACGTCAATTATCCATTCATCTATAAATACATAAGTATACATTAACTTATGAAACGAGACTCACCAAAAGTCTTATTCATTCTTTGATCCGCCTTCGTAGGCCGAGTGCATTCTGAAGACCCACGACGACCTGAGAAATTTCTGGCACAAATACCACCACGTTCAGCTGGAGCGCCTCGCCCTTCGCAACGAGACTGAAGTCCTGCGGCAGGAAAACAGGCACCTGAAGGGAAAGCTCAAGAAATACTTCGTCTCCCTCGGAGTGACAGACGCGGCTCTCGGGCAGACGTCGGCGCCAGTGACGATATCACATTTCACGATCTCTTTCACGAACACCCCAAGGAGCAGGTAATGGAGGGCTAGGCCGATGAGTGCTTCAATTGACAGATACGATTGTGCGGTATTAAAACATAATAAGAGAGAGAGAGAGAGAGAGAGAGAGAGAGAGAGAGGAGACAATTTTTTTTTTCTTTTGCAGGAGGAGGTCGCGATCAGTCCCCACAAGCAGCCTTGGCCGAGCGGGAAGCCGTACGATAACTTCAGCGGGAAGTGCCATGAGAGAGCGCAGTCAAACCGCCACGCCCTCGGGCAGCATGGGACGGGAAGGTGGCCATACGATCACAACTCACGAAGACGGCGCTTGGGGCTCTCCCCCTCCCCCACCGCCGGAAGTTCTGCCGATCCAGGAGGCTAGGCACCTGGTCAGGATCTCTGCCATGCATACAGCGCCAAGGATACGGACTTGCTAATGTGATAAATTTGCATTTTTCAGATGTTTCACATACCTATTGGCTGTGGATGTTTTCACACATATATATTGGAAATATAATCATGCAAAAAATGGTTACACTGCACACTTTGCCACAAACATTTCGTGTACCAAAGAGGTTTTAATAATGGAATATATTCACAAAATTTTGTTGTTTAGAATAAGATTTAAATGATTAACCCTGCATAATCAACAAAACAGAAATCGGATACGATTTCGATTGCAAGTTATGAGTGTAAATATATAAGATAACCTATTTCATAACTCTGCCCTTCAAAAGTGAAATTCAGTAAGCTTTTATGGAATTTGCAGTAAGTCCCTTAGACAATTTTCCCTTTTTTTTTCACACGGGGGAAAACCTATCATTCCCCCGACTTGTTGGCAGAGATAAATGCCTGTTAATCGTAATGTGAAAAGTCATGTGCTTCATACAGTTAGCATTTAACGCTTTCAGTGATTGAGAATAAATGGTCAAACAAAAGTACGATTTAAATTTTAATTACGAGATGTTAAATTACTCTAGCTATTTAGGGTTTGTAAAAGTTCTTCCTGTTATTCTGTCATTCTTTAATTCCGGGAATACTGGTTATCTTCATAGATAAGTTATGATGAATCTTTAATATGTGATTTTTCGCTGTAAAAACAAGTATTCAAATGCACGTAGTATGTTGAAGAGTCGTTCGCTATTAAAAGAAAAAAAGATATACCTATCTTTTAATAAAGTTTTCTTATACAGATTTTCCCATCATTTACCTTTTTGTTAGGATTTTAAAAGTGAATTAAATAAGGATTTTTAATATAAATTATCAAATCTTGTAATATTTTAAACTCATATTATGCAGCGAGTTTTTTTAAAGCCGTATACAGAACACTACCTCCACCATTCATGACTTCGTAAATCGTAATTGTAATTTTGTAAACAGTCTAGTAGTAGTGTCGCGTGCTTTGTTTAATGTAAACATCACGAGGGAAACTTAATTGACCTTGGATAGAATATATTATCCACCAAAATGCTGGCGGCATTGTATCACGACTGTATTTCAGTGGCAGAAAACAGTTATGAAGAAGGTTAGTCTTGAATTTAATTGTGCTCTCAAATCCTACATCCATAGGAGCTCCCTCCGAGTGGCCCAGCTCGATGGTGTGTAGCCTACTAAGATGTTCTGTTTATTTTTACGAAGTGACGGCAGTTATTTTGTAATAGCCTAAGTTTATGATCTGGAGCACGAACAATTCTGCGATTCCTTAATTTTTGTCTTCAGAAAACGAGCTAGGTACTACCAACTAACGTTATATGCTAGGTAGTAGCTATAACCCCCCCCCCACACACGCCATATTCTCGTTGTAGCTCTCTCCGTAAACGCCCCTGTCTGTCAGGTGATGGCGCTCAGTCGTTTTGGGATTAGGCCTAGGTATAGATCAACTCTTAGTTTTATCAATACCTCTACTAGGATTAGGCCTAGGTGTAGATCAACTCTTAGGTAGTTTTATAATTACCTACTACTAGGTACTACCTACCTAGCTAGGTGTTCATATTCCGTTTTCTGAGTCGTATCATTGATGCTATACTAGTAATACCTAGCGTTCTACATATAGGTATGGTAATACCAAAGGGTAGATCTATATTACTATTCGGCGGCAGCCTAGACTGTGGCAGTTCCGTTTTTTTTATGCAGTTTTACCTCCTGAACAAGAATTTTACCTAATATTAATTCGGACGACTGTAATTAACCCCGAGGGGCTTGTACTAAACACGGCGAAATACATTTGACGCCACAAATCCTGGTGGCTTTCGTAATCATGGGGACGAACGATGCGGAATGCTTATATAGAAATACCTTAAAGAGATAGGCTATGTACATCCTAGTAGCTATGTTAAAATAGGGTTGTGAAACCAGGGATTTCACAAAATAGCTACTACCTAGAACAAATTTTCTGGGAAATCGTGAAATTACCAATTCACATAGGGACATTTAATCCCTGAGGGTCTAGTACTGAACATGGCGAAAAAAGTGATTCGTCTACACTGTTTCTCCATGTTTAGTACAAGCCTCTCGGGGATCAAATGTGTTTCCCGTGTTCAGTACTAGCCCCCCTCAGGAATCAAATGACCTTAAGGGCATTTGATTCCTGAGAGGCAAGTACCAACATTTGATCCCCCTGAGAGTCTAGTACTAAACATGGCGCATCAGTTTAGATGAATCACTGTTTCGCCGTGTTTGTTAATAGCCCTTCGGGGATCAAATGTCCTGAAGTGAATTGGTGATTTCATTAATTCCATGAGGATTTCGGGGATTCTGTGAAATCCCAGGTTTTCACAGTTTTACTGTAACGCATGAATCTTTGTGCACCATGGCATTGTCTGTGCTGTAAGTCACCTGTAGGGAGTACATCTCAGGTGTTCAGATACATCACTTACAACCTTGCATTGCATATTTTCCAGTTTGCCAGTTCTTTCTCTTTTATATTGCTTCATGTGTGTTTTTATAAAAGTTGAGACCATTTTAGTTTCATATATAATAACGAGACGACAATGATCTCGTTATTCATTTTGGTAGCGATAGGCCAGAGCGGCAGACGGCTGGCAATTGGCAATACTCTCTCTCTCTCTCTCTCTCTCTCTCTCTCTCTCTCTCTCTCTCTCTCTCTAGGTCATCAAATCAGAGTCATGAATTACAAAAATATGCATTTATTTAAAAGCAAAGTATTAACTGAATAACTCAGATTCTTAACAGAACGATGAAATGGAATGTTAAGTCAAAGTCCAAATAACTCAGATAACCCTCGGTAATCTAACAGTCTACACAGTAATTAGTCAACACCATTTCTCCAATGAATAATCCCACTCTTCTCCAATTATAGTTCCCCTTTTCCAGATTGATTCCCCCACATTCTAGAATCGCCTGTTAGGAGACAGAACACTCTTGATAAGCCCAAGAACATAATCAAAAGATCACATAAACAGGTTATCTCTGAAATAAATATTCAAATATAATCCAGCCACAATTTGGCTAAAACAGATATGATAACTCACCCATTTCAGCGCAATTTCACTTTCACTAGACAGAAACACGTTGGCAGATCCATCCCAGCTCTGCTGTCTCTCCCTGTAACAGTTTCTTCATGATAAGCCTACATTTCCTTAATATGTAGGAAAGAGGCTCACACATACACACAAACTCACACCCATTGTTCACGCCCAGAAACCACTTATATCCAGATCTCAAAGGCACCTTTGACAAATGCCCATAACGACAGACGAGCGTTGACCTGCCTAGGTAAGGATTTTAATGTCACACCACCAAAAGACCTATCAGTATTTCTAAGCTGAGATGTTCTCCGTCTCCATGGGAAGCTAAAAACGATGATTCCCAATTTCTGAGGAATGTCAAAGCACGTG
The DNA here is from genome assembly GCF_015104395.2 of Macrobrachium nipponense. Lineage (NCBI taxonomy): Eukaryota > Metazoa > Arthropoda > Malacostraca > Decapoda > Palaemonidae > Macrobrachium > Macrobrachium nipponense. The sequence goes on along the minus strand of NC_061103.1, from coordinate 34,475,359 downwards.
ACATACAACGATGTCTCATACATATCATGTCATATTATATTATTTAAAATATCTCATAGCAAATACCCCCTTTTTATGTTACATATATACTTTTGTGTTAGTTTTTAAAGGCCATACGTAGTTCCTTACTGAAGTATTGTTGAAGGTAAATTTCAGAAACTATTTCATATATTTGTCTCTTGCTAATATTACCCCTTTTCTATTACCTATAGGGTAACATTACCATCAATTCTAAATTATTCTATTTTAGTATTATTAGTGTTCTATTTTCATGTTAACATTTTCAGGGGTTGAAAGTATATAGGTTAGGGCTATAGATAATTTCCTACATAACAGTCTTGTGAATTTTAATGAGTTTGTTATTCCATAGTGAGAAACGTGGCTTTTATAGTGTTTGCAAACCAAAGACCAGAAAATACTTATTGTTTCAACACGGGGGAAAATAAAGGTTCATATATGTCATTACAATCACAATGATCAAATAAAAATAAAAAGCATGAGAATTTGTAAGTGCTAATTACAGGGAATATCATAACCCAACTTAACCTAATGTAGGGTATGAGGTCCTACTAGACTAAGGGAGTTCTGCCACTCTGTAGCTCGCAACCTCAGGAAATAAGTATGGTGCAGATAATCACAGGGATACATACATTTTAATTTAATTTTCCTGAACCTAACCAGTTTAAAGTTCTGCATCTTACCTCACCTTGGGGGCTTTGCCTTGTAACGCATTTGTTGGGCCACACAACCAGGCTGTTATTTTTTAGTAGGCACAGTGTGGCTGTGATGTGTTTTTGATGTTCATGATTTTTTGTAGTGCATGAGGATATTCTTAGCTTATGTGGAAGGGAAGGTTGCTGAGGATATTGTCAGTTAGTTTTAGGGACATGGCACCAGAGTTCCGGAGGCTGAATGTTGAGTAGTCAAATGAGTAGATACCAAAAGGCTTGATTGCCATCATGTTTATATTACTTTGACGTACCGTTACTTGAAAGTAGCCTTTCATTAGGTTGAACTTGTAGTAAATTCTTGCACCATGCAGGGTGGAGGTAATATTAGTCATGTTTGGACTAGCATGGTAGTTGGGCTTAGTCTTTGGATTCAGACATCAATTCTGTAGTTTCTGCAGAAGTGTTAAGACCTTTGGGTTTTTAGACCACGTGGAATGGGGAGGCTGATGGACTGGAGGTCTTCTGACAAGGGTCCAATCTTTCCATTTCTTTGAAGGCGTTTTCTGTGGTAACTAATTTATTTGGTGGCAGGTGGTAGAATTTGGAGTTGGCTTGGTGACTTGTTTATTCAAGGCGTGGTTGTATGCTGGGTTTTGCTGGTATCCGAGGAGTTCTTAAGAATGGCCTTAAGACCTCCAGTTTTTATATTGACTTATTTGTTGGTTGATTTATTGTGATTGATGTCTCCCCCAGTGTCACCCATGGGGAGGACGAATAAGATCAGATCAGATTTTATATTAAATATATATATATATATATATATATATATATATATATATATATACATATATATAATATTATATATGTTGTATTACCATAGTATGTATCTTTGAATTCATGCTTTCATCAAAATATTTTTGTTTGCCTTGAAATAGAAAATGGACTACGTAAAATATTTGGATTTGCCCTTTAAATAGAAAACGGGTGTTTACTGCTTGTAGCACGTAGAATAATTGAACATTTAGCGCCCTTTGTATCACTTAGCATTTTTATTTTTTCCTAATTGCGAATGAATGCTATTATGGATCAGTGATTGTTTGGATGTTGAAGTGGACGTGTATTGTGTTATTCTGCTTTTGTGACTAATTATGAAGCCAGTTTATGAAATGTATTTTTGGTAGCGAGGTTCAGTGCTTCTATCAGGTTAACAGAGACTTAAGAATAAAATGCCATAGTATTGTTATGTAAAAGGTAGTATATGTCTGTATTCCAAAGCCAAGGGAGATTATAGCTAAATGAATCGTCTCATACTGTGGAGACCATTCAGCGTTTACTTTATTTAATTTTTAAAAGAAAACGTGACTTTTAAAACAGACCAAACCGAGCTCTGCCTCAGTACGGAGAATGAATTAAGAATGAATATGGGGAATAGGCAAAGAAAATTGAAGGTTTTGTTGTCAGTTTTCTGTACTGGCACAAGTCGTAAACGTTCTTTATTATTTTGCGGAAAAGAGTCGAGCGCAATGTAATTTACGACCCAAGAAAGTGTGCCGGTAGTTTTTTTTTTTTTTTTTTCTTTCTTTTTTGCGTGTAGACGCAATTTCTGGTTCGGTCTAGGAAGGTCCACTTTCTCTCATGGCGAAGCCCAAGGTTCCAGGGAATAGAACTTGCCCCAGCCATTAGCCACTTCTGCGTGTCGTGTTTCGTCTAGTGCGCACGCGCGCGTCAAGGTAGGCTTTAAGTCTAGTCATGAAAACACTGGAAGGATATAGATCATTTTAGGAAAATATACGAGGTACAAAAAAAAAAAAAAAAAAAAAAAGAGCATTAAGAGTAATCATTAAGGCTATCATTAGGTAGTCTAACCAGACCACATGGGATAGAATAATAATGAGTGAGAATGGTATGTGCTACATAGGCGGAGAGAGAGAGAGAGAGAGAGAGAGAGAGAGAGAGAGAGAGAGAGAGAGAGGGCTGCGACGAGTGCATTGGTGGACTCCTTCCGCTTTTATATTTTTAGGAAATGAACACACCTTTGTGTGTGTGTGTGTGTGTTGTTTATTGTGCGTCATATGGTATCTAATGCTTATTTATTATCATAATTGACGGTATAATTTTTACTCTTCTGTTGTTATTTGTTATTGTTGTTGCTGTTCTGAATGTAAACAAATTTTTTTTTTTTTTTTTTTTTTTTTTTTTTTTAAGTTTTAACCTCTAACAAGGTCTTTCTTTTAGACCATGAAGCAGTTTGGTTGCTACGAAGCGTGACGTGCCTAAGATTTGAATAGCGATTGATCTTTAAATAGACATCTGTTCTCAACTGGCAACTTTTTTTTTTTTTTTTTTTTTTTTTTTTTTTTTTTTTTTTTTTTTTTTTTTTTTTTTTTTTTTTTTTTTTTTTTTTTTTTTTTTTTTTTAAGTTTTTTTTTTTTTTTTTTTTTTTAAGTAATGGGCGTTTTAATGATCTATTTTCGATAAGCTAATGTTAGACTGTAATATCTTGAGATCTATAGAGAACCACTGATTTACACAATGTATTTTGAAGTTTATAGAAATAATAGCATTTTTGTGGTTTCATTGTTGCGAAATGTGTTACTCGTTCGGCATATTTTCTCGTGGTCAAATGTCTTCTGGCAGTTTCTTCATGGAATCTGAGAAGAATTTGATTTATAATAAAAAATATTAGTAGATGTAATGTTTGACGACAGTGAAAAATGATAGTTAATTGTAAAACACATTACACCAGATTAATTGCTGCCTTTGAAGGTTGAGGATGTTCCGTTGTTTGCAATCGAATTTGAAAATATATTGAAAATATAATGGGTCTACACGTCATAGAAGAGAAACGAAAGAAAAGAGGGACGCAAAAATGAATGGATTCTTGGTTCTAAACATTAACGATATAAAGTTAAGTATATCTTAGTTTTACCAGACCACTGAGCTGATTAACACCTCTCCTAGGGCTGGCCCGAAAGATTAGATATTGTTACGTGGCTAGGAACCAATTGGTCACCT